>NW_028324301.1:14650000-14950000 GCF_058129835.1 Hydra viridissima | reverse complement strand
CAATGTTTTATTCTATTTAAATAACCTTCAGAAAATTCGATGCATTTTTTAAAACTGTTACAGAAGTTAGTACTTTATTCATTATTAATGAAAAAATCTAAGGCCAATTTTAAAAATAGACTTAACCACGTTGAGAAATGTTCTGGTTTAATTAGAAAACCAGGTATCTGAATAAAGGACTCAGCGTAGCAAAGATCATACGCTCTGTGAAAATAGAGTTGACGTATGAGAGCAATTAGACACTATTGAACTTAATTGGTCATCTGCATGCTTTAATAGATTTGTAATAAATGTTTACATTCAGACCTGGATAACTGCAAAACGTGCTGCTAATTCACCTTTAAATTAAATTCTTCTGATTCAATGTTTCAACGCATGCAATGACAATGGCCAAGAAAAATTTCTAAGTGATGCAATATTACACCTGACATTTAACCTCGAAATTTGCCACAGTAGTTCTGTTATAAAACATCATCGGAAAAAAATTATCAACTTCAAATACAACTTAAAAGCGAAGTTACTATCTTTTAGGACTATTTATTTGATAAAAACGTCTCTATCACATTTCTTACCAAAGCCAACATTGATGAGAGTTTACTTAAATAGTAAAGTTCACCAGAAAGTTACAATTATAGCTCAAAACCTGGTTTGTTTATTTTTATAGTTGATCAACTCTTTAATCAAACATCAAACTCAAAATGAATATTAAGAGTAACATTGCAAACACTTCGCCTGTTACAGTTTCTTGATATATAATGTAAGTTTTCTTAACAGCCAATAACTGAACATTTCAGAAAACTTTCTTATGCTGCTTACATTTTTGGATAACATGAGTAATTTGTGCGAATAAAAAGCGTGCTGAATGTATAATATAATATTGGTAATAAATAAACTTGACAAGTTAAGGGATTGTTCAAAAGACATAAAAGTTGTAGAACTAGCCCAGCGGGCACGGGATGTCCTAGGACGTCCTTAGGACGTAGGGGAGATGGGGGGCGCATTGATCGCCGTAGCAGTGTTTTGAAAATTGCGCAGAACCTGAAAGAGATGTAAAAACTTATTAACTACGAAACACATGTAGAACTATCTGGCTTTTGGAATATATAAATATTTTGATTTAAAAAAATGATAAACATGAATAATTTTAACTTTTAAACAACCCTCTCAAAAGATCAATGTACCCCAAACTATGGGGTACTATGATCTCCGACTTGGGGCACATTGATCTTATATGCGTAATATTATCTAAACGTTTAATACTTCTATAACTAAATCTTGTAAATAATTTAGTCAAAGGGTAATATTGTATAACATATAATACATCTAAATTTTTTAATTATTTTTTAAATATAGCAGTTAAACCCACTAGTCTAATTTTTAATTTAAAAATGTATAAATCACAGCAACTATAAGCTACCCGCTTTATATACGTTTAAAACTTTACAACAACTTGAAATTTATAAGAACTGAAATATAAAGACTGAAATAAGAATACAACTTTTAAGTTTACAAAACTTGTTAAAAGTACAATATTTTGATTAAGAATATTTCATCATTTGTGAAAGTCAAGTTGTGAAGCAGCTTTTGGTTTACATTGTTTTTTATTCCTAAGCAAGTAATTCTTAGTTTCTTTCTTATCTTTTGTGGAGACTTTTTGTTGATTTTTGGTTTGCTTCAAAATTTTCTTTTCTTTTGACAAACGAATTTCATTTCTGACAGGAGTATCAGTCAAGATCCTTGTTTTTAACTGCCTACTTTTAACTTTTTTTTTTCTGGCAGATGCTTTTAGTTAAGGTTTTAAAACCTCAGGTGAGATTATAGAAGCAACACTTGTTGACACTTTGTTTAAAATACTTGTTTCAATATTTACTATAGTTATTTCAGACTCTATGTGATTAACATGTGCTGGTATCATTTCAGATTCCATGTTGTTGACAGGAGTGATAGTAACTGTATCTGGAGCAGCTCTATCTGTAACTGATGATGGTAAATATTCGTCATCTTTGAAAATTTCAGAATTGAATGGCTCAATGCCAGCTACTCTAAATCCAGTCTGTATATTAGATGGTGAGAAAGCTTTTGTATACGGTTCTCGAACTATTGAAACAATATCATAAATGGTCATTGGTCTTGGGTTTGAAACCATCCAATTATCACATGCAGAATTGTAAAACCTTTTCAATGGTCCAAAAACAGTTCTATCTAATGGCTGCAATTTATGACTGCAATGGGGAGGAAAACTTATCATTGTAATTCCGTGTTGAATTGCAAGCTCCAAGCCTTTAACAGAAATATGACTTTCATGACTGTCGAGAAGTAACAAAACTGGAGATTCCTGAGAACAGTTTGAATATTTAACAAAATGTTTAATCCATTCTATGAAAATTTCTGAGTTCATCCAACCAGAAGGATTTGCAAATCCCACACATCCAGGAGGTCCTTCCTTAATCATGTAATCATGAAACTTTACCCTAGGAAAAATAAATAATGGAGGAATGGAATTTCCAATAGCATTAGAGGCACAACATGCAGTTACCAATGTTCCTCGTTCTGCAGATGTGATTCTTCCAACTTGTTTGCTTCCTCTACCAGCTAAAACCTTTACCGGCTTTTGAACGGTTGTTAAACCAGTTTCATCAACATTATATATACAGTTAGGATTACATTTATATCGATTTCTTACCGTTTTAAGATTTTGAAAAAACTCTCTTACAGTGTGTTTGTTAAAAGCTGTTGATCGAGCGAAGCTTGTTGCTTCAGGTGTTCGTAGAGACAACTCTGGTTGTCTTTTCATAAAACCTTGCAACCAATCAATGCCTGCAATTTTATTTTTGATCCATGATGATGGGCATATCTTATTGTTTTTTAAAGCAAATTCATATGCCAATAATCGCGTTGACCTAGTTGAAAGGCCATAGTTCATTTTTGATGCAATTAGTAAATAACTTGATAAACTTTTTTCATCTTCTGCTGTAAAAACTTGTCTATTGTTGTAGTTAGGCTTGAAAGCTTCATTTGGATTAAGCCTCTTTTTACGACAATATCTTTTTAAAGTCATTCTATCTATGTTAAACTGACGTGCTACAACATTCAGTTGTGTTCCTTCTAAAACTTTATTAACAGCTACTTTCATTGTTTCACTTGGTATAGCAACTTTATTTGTTTTTTTAATTCTATTTCTAACCATTTTAAGATCTGTAAAAAAATATATCAATAAAAACATATGTTTTTAATAAATGCTAATATTTAACATAATAATATTATGTTAAATGTTTTTTAATTATTATGTTAAATATTATTCTTTTGATATTATAAAATAATAGTATTATTATTACTAGCTTATAACATAAGTAGATTTAAAAAATGAAATGCTAAAAGCTATTGTTTGTTTATATATAGTTTTTTTTTAAATTATAAATACAATTCCATTCGTTTAACTGTATTGCTTATAAACAAAAACATGGGGCACTTCGTCTTCTATGGGGCACTTTGATCCTCCGATCAATGGGCCCCGCATAGTCAAAGATCAATGTACCCCAATAGGTATAGGTAACATATTGATAGCAATATCTACTGTATAAATTGCAGCCAAATAAAAATTATATATTATATTATACACCTAACACTTACAAATTTAAAATAAAATTGTTGTTAACCCATACAGACATCTAAATAAAAATATATTTGAATTATAGTACGATTTAAAAAAATCACTTTTTATGACGAAAAACAATATTTTCTTTATTTTTTTTGACGCTGATAACCTTATGAAAAAATATTACGAATAATCAATTAGGGAAGCATAATGGTTAATTAAATTGCAACCTCACTTCTAGTAAGGCAAAAATGAACGAGTAAAAGCCAAAAGATCATACTGCCCCGGCGATCAATGCGCCCCCATCTCCCCTACTAAGTTCGTCCATTCGTCCACGTCTAAAACGGACCTATTTAGACGTCCAAAGGACGTCAAAAGTTCTTTCGCTCGTCCATGTCTAAAACAGACCTATTTAGACGTCCAAAACGGGTCGATTCTGGTCCGGTGTTGTACAAATTTATTTCCCCCATAAATTTATTTCCGAGTCGCACGCCGATTGGCTTAAGAGGTCCGCCCGAAAACTAAAGAACACCCATATAAACTTAACAACAACACCCATAAACTTTATTACGATATTGATTAAAATTGAGTATAGTTTTACAGTAAATTTTAATAAATAAATAAATTGGCATATTCTGATATATTATTTTTACATTTATTCTTAAGGAATGCCTAAGATCAATGCTAAAACTCAAGAGTTACGTCTTGAAGATATTAGGCAATACGTGATAGAGGGTAAGTTGTTATTAAGTTGGTAATAGAGGGTAAGTTGTTATTGATTTATTTACTAATAATCCATGTTAAGAATTGCTCACAGCTAGTAAAGTTAATATTATGAGGATATTTCTAAAGCACGGTTAAAAGTACTCAGACGCTCGGACTAAGTAATTCCAATACAGCCCCTTTTGGCAGTATCGGTATAATAAATTTAAGAAAATATAGAAAAAATTAAAATACCAGTAAAAAAGTAAACAAAATCAGCCCCAAAAACCTATGGACTCAGGTATGTTACGCTCCCTCTCTATATCTCCTTAAATATTTGAGTGACTAATTTACTTTTGAGTTAAAAAATTCTGCTATAAAATTACCTTCTTTACCTTGCAAATAAATAAAATAATTTTTTTTTCTGCAAATTTTTTTCCGCTACGGAAATAAATTTATATCGGGAAACAGTTTTATGCGCAAGCCGCAAAATTTTAATTCCTTAGTAACTGAAACATGCTCCACGGAAATATATTTATAGGGGAAATAATTTGTACGAACTATTTTATCTACCCGCGTGTATTTCAAGTTAAGTGTTTCTCTTCAAAAATGAAATCATCTTCTCCAAGTGGTATTATTAAATTTTGCATTTATATAATAAAATGGATTCAAAGTTAAGATCAACAGAAAAACTGCTTCTATCGATAAGAAAAAACAAAGGTACGAGTGGGTTTTAATGTATTTTATATTTCATGTAATTTTTTTTTTTTTTTTTTTAATGTCAATGTTTTAATATTCAAATGTATAATATACATTTAAGTATAGTATATATACTGGATATATGAAAATATTATTAAAATTTATGCATGTATCTAATTGTAAACACTACAGTGTATATAAATGTGTGTATAAACGTATATACAATATGTGTATATAAATGTGTGTATAAATATATGTATATATAAGTGTGTGAAATGTGTGTGTGTGTATGTGTGCGTGTGTGTGTGTGTGTGTGTGTGAGTATATATATAATTTATAATATATGTTTACATATATGCAAAATTTGTAACACAATGTTTTATAACAAATTTATATATATATATATATATATATATATATATATATATATATATATATATATATATATATATATATATATAAGTCTTCAAAATGTGAACTTTTTAAGACTGCTGGGCGGTACCTCCAAGGACGTAGTGGGAATCAATTTCCCACTTACAAGGCAAGCACTCTACCATTACACCACTACCTTTTTATATATATGAAAATTATATATGTAATATATACATTATATATATATATATAATATATATATATATATATATATATATATATATATATATATATATATATATATATATATATATATAATATATATATATATTACATATATAAGTCTGCACTCTGTAAGTCTTCAAAATGTGAATTTTTTAAGACTGCTGGGCGGTACCTCCAAGGACGTAGTGGGAATCAATTTCCCACTTACAAGGCAAGCGCTCTACCACTACACCACTACCTTTTTATATATATGTAAATTATATATGTAATATATATATTATATAAATATATATATATATATATATATATATATATATATATATATATATATATATATATATATATATATATATATATATATATATATATATATAATAATTAGCTTGGTTTATATTACATTACTTAAAGTTTCACGCAATAGCGATCATCAGATGTTATAAAACCGTTAAAAAACGTAACGACAAAAAATACGAAAAATACGAAAAAAGTGCTATGGAGTGTCTGCTATGATGGCATTAAAGTTTTTTATTAAAAATTTATTTTCATGGCGGCACTTTGATGTTAGTTCGCTTCGTTTATTGAGCAAGTCTAGTTTCGAGATAATAATGTGGTACTTTTCGGTCAAGCACAAATTACAGTAATTGCCACCAGGTTTATTTATTTATACACCAATTACTTCATGATTCTTTAATACACGCTAAGAAGTTCACCATAATTCCTGATGAATCAATCAACATCATCTACCATACCAGGAAAACTTTACTTTTGGCAGGAAATAATGTGTGGAGCAAAAAATCAGGCGACCCTGATTTTGACGTTACTATAGGAAGTTTTGACGGAGCTGAACTGTGCGAGTTAGTAGGCCTATACATATTACATACTATTGCCAGTGAATACGGGCTCAACACCACAGGACTATATAGAGATGATGGTCTCTGCTGCTTCTATAATATCAGCGGCCCTCAGTCAGAAAAAATAAAGAAAAATTTTGTCAAGATTTTTAAACATAAATTCAACCTTACTATTACTATTAAATCTAATTTAAAAATTGTAAACTTCCTCGACACCACACTTAATCTCCTTGACAGTACTTTTCAACCTTACAGAAAACAAGGAGATAACCCTATGTATATCAACGTCAACTCTAATCACCCACCTAATATCATCAAATCGATACCGAATATGATTTCTTACCGCATCAGTAATATATCTTCAAATAAAGAGGTTTTTGATAGAGCCGCACCGTTTTATAACTACGCTCTCAATTCTTGCGGATTTAAAGAAAAAATTTTTTTCAATCAAAACACGCCAAAACGTGATGCAGGATCTCGAAAACGAAACGTTATTTGGTTTAACCCTCCGTTTTCACTGAACGTTAGAACAAACGTAGCAAAGATATTTTTGGGTTTAATTGATAAATGCTTTCCTAAAGACCATAAATTCCACAAACTTTTTAACCGGAACAATGTAAAAGTTAGTTACAGCTGCCTCCCAAATATTAAGAAAATTATTACTGCTCATAACAAAAGAATTGTATCTGTTACTACTGACAATAATAGCCAGTCATGCAATTGCCGACAAACCGCCGCATGCCCACTAAATGGAAAATGCCTTAAGAAAAACCTTATTTATATTTGCAACGTAAAAACTCAGCAGCAAGAAAAGGGGCATTATTATATTGGGCTCACTGAAAAAACCTTTAAAGACCGATGGTATAAGCATAGGAATTCTTTTCGTTATGAAAGTAAGGCAAACTCCACCGAACTTTCTAAATTTGTATGGGAGTGCAAAAGTAAAGATTTAGAACCCATCCTTACGTGGAACATTCTCGATCAGGCAGAACCATTTAAACCTGGTGGCAATTACTGTAATTTGTGCTTGACCGAAAAGTACCACATTATTATCTCGAAACTAGACTTGCTCAATAAACGAAGCGAACTAACATCAAAGTGCCGCCATGAAAATAAATTTTTAACAAAAAACTTTAATGCCATCATAGCAGACACTCCATAGCACTTTTTTCGCATTTTTCGTATTTTTTGTCGTTACGTTTTTTAACGGTTTTATAACATCTGATGATCGCTATTGCGTGAAACTTTAAGTAATGTAATATAAACTAAGCTAATTATTTAGTTTATATAATAACAGTAATAGTATATTTGCTCTACTTATTCTACGCTGTATTGAGCACTCTTACTGGAAATATTAACATAATTTCTACAATACTATATATATAATTTTTTTTATAGAAAGCGCTTTTATTAAGTTTACGAACATTTTTTAAAGCTTCTCATTTTGCGCCAGGTTATCTTACATTTCTTGAACAATGAAGTTTATAAACCAATTGATAACCAACCTGGATAAATTTCAAATATCGTTAAAAGTTTATTATGCATACTTTCGCTGGACAGCATTATAGAAATTTTTCCTATCAAAAGACCTTTAGTTTTTATTTACTCAAATAAACTAAAAGAGAGCGAACAATTATAATATTCATATGTTATACTTTAAAGCTACAGCTGTAATAGTTTCACTCATATTGCAACATCAGCTGGGAAGTTGAACTTTAAAAAAGAAATTTTTGGCCATAACAAAATAAACAAGCAGTGAAGGAAATTGAAGATATGGCTGAAAATGCAGTGATTTCAAACACGTATAGTTTTTGATGAACGGAAAAGAACTTGAGAAAATAAAGATTTACTACCTTTCTCTACACGAGAGAAAATGACAAATAGCATTTCTCCTGAGGGAAAGAAGACCACTATTCAGAGGGTTCATAACTTAGGGAAAATCTTTCTAGATTTACCAACGCGCGAAGGTTTAACTTTTTACAAAATGATTCAACTCGCTAAAATTAACGAAGTTGCCATGATATATGGTAAGACAAACAAATTATACCATTACATAGTACTATCTGATAAAAATATATTTCATTTATGATCATTGATGCGCATCCACTCAGAAAATGCTTTAGTTAATAAGCACTCAGAATTTCCATTTACTATTCGCGCACAACTGCATTAATAAGTAAATTCCTGTGAGACTTTTAAGAATAATTTATCTTTTAACCACATCTCTATTAACTAGTTTTTTTCTAAGTTTCGGTGTTGTTGTAAAGAAAGAAGGGTTCAAAATTATATCCTTAAATTTTTTTTTAGAAACATTTTTTGGAAAGAAACATTTTTGGAAAGAATTATTCATTTACCATAAGAAGCCACTATTTAAAAGAATAATTCGTGTATTTACTAGTTAATGTATCAAAACATGTTTATATAAAAGAAAGAAACCATTGTTTCACATAATGGGTTTACAAAATTTTATCAGACGCTATCAAATGGTTTTAATTTTTTAATATATATTTTAAAACATTCTATATGTATATAGGCCTGTTGGTCTAGTGGTATGATTCTCGCTTAGGGTGCGAGAGGTCCCGGGTTCAACTCCCGGACAGGCCCTTCTTTTTATCACTATTATTTGTAGTATAATCGTTTCCAGTTTTAAATACAGTTTTAAATATAGTTTTTAATAGCTCCAGTTTTAAATATAGTTTTTAAATTTTAAATACAGTTGAAAGGTGTTTTTGTAAAACCGTTATGCAACCATCAGATATTTCGTCTATTGACAAGTAAAACTCATTAAGTGACACTGCAGCTAATTTGAGATAATCAAGTTTTAGTTTACTTTATTGAATGTGATATCTGTAGATAAAATACTACTATTTCGGATTGATTTACGCATTTAGTGACTTTTTATTGCAATATGTTGGTAATATTTGGGCATCATAGTGTGTAAAAGTCAATTTCCCACAAAACTGTACTTAATGAGTTTTACCACTGATCTCTATAATAGCTGGATAGCGCAACTCCGAGCAAAACTCTAATTTTTTGACGCCAAGATCGCCATATTGGAAAGCCCCAAAAATTTAAAACCCGCAAGCTTTAAGTTCTGTTTTTCGACTAATCGCTTTAAATACACAGTATCAGATTTCAGCATTCTGGGGCTTGCCAATATGGCGATTTTGGCGTCAATTTTGTTATTAGAGATGCGCTATCCAGTTATTATAGAGATCAGTGAGTTTTACTTGTCAACCGACGATTTATTCTTGGAGCTTTAAGAGTAAATACACTTTTTATTTCAAAGTATTTATTTTTGAAACAAGGTGGCTAATTAACGTTTCTAGGGTTAGTTTTATATATAAATTTTTACTTTTTTTATTATATTTGTCATTCCGTCTGGCCTAAGATTGATTATTTCAGCTCATTTTTGGTTGATTAGCGGGAATAGTAAATATTATCTAATAATTTGTATTCTTACTTTGAAATGCTCATAGAGGTCTGGTAATAGAGATTAACAGATGAGATTTTTCGTGTGGATAAAAAAATTACTCATAAATTCAAATAGAAAAAAAACACGTAATTATTGCAAGAGGTCGCCCATGTATTACAGCACGGGCGGTGGGGGTTTTGCGGAGGTTTTTCATTTTGCGGTACGGCAATTTTTAGATTTAAAAATTATTGAATAAACTACTAAATATTTTGAGCTATTGTAATGGTCTTTGTTACTTGCTTGGAATTACATTTGAACTCTTTTTCCTTAATCGGAAGGATTCCGGTAAAAAACTTTATATGTAATTCCAAGAAAGATCAGGCTATGAAAAAAAAATTATTTAGGAAATATCGTTACAAAAAGAGAAAAGATACCTTATTTTTAAATGCATTCGTTCAAGTACCTATCGCTGTGGTTGCTGCAAAAAACCAGGCAACTTTGGTTATGCGTATGGAGTATCAAGTGACTCTACGAGCTCATGACTGAATTGTTTTCAGTTGACACAAGCTGATCTTATCAGTGTATGCTACAATCCAAGTGCACAAAGATGGTTTAGGGAAAACAACTGTTATTGCCGTTAGATCTGGAAAACACTCATCGCAATGTGTCTAAACTCACGCCTGGGATTTTGATAAGCTGGTTGATTTAAATGAGTTCAAAAATTTTGCTAAAAACAGTTTTTTTGTTAGAACAGTCGTTCTGAGTGTTTGTATCAAAAAAGATGATGAAAACTTTAAAAAAAATTCCTCTTATTTAAAAAACAGTATAATCAAAGTGGATATCTTGAGAAATTTGAATGTTTAGGGTTTAGAGGTAAGTAGTGAGGTACTCAGTGGTTTGGTTCTGCAGGCTGGTTTTCCCTAAGCATTCTTGGCCTAAAGTAGATTTTGGAGTTTATCCTCGCTCTTAGCCTTCACCTGTTATGCTGGATAAGCTTAACATATTAACAATATCAATAGGGTTTACAAATTCCTGGAACTTGATGTAGAAGGGAAAACCTCTACAGTAGTTTCATCCTGATATATTGCTCCCTGGTAAGGCCTAGAATTTTGAAGAGTTCAGCTCTGCTTCCTTTTAAATCTGGTCAATGAAGGAAGTTTCTTCTCCTTCAAACAAACACAAATTTTAAGCATCTCAGTTTTAACTTCTCTCACCTCCTACTTGCTTTCACTCTATGATAAAAAAATTAAAAAAACCTTAGCCATTTATTCATCAGCAAAAGGTTATAAATGTTATCAAAGTTAGTTAAAGTTATCCTTGGAAGCCAATAACATTACAACTAAGGAAGGGTCTAGATAACAAGTGTGGTTTCTCCGTGACTTTAGTATAGACTCAGCTGCTGATTCAGTCTGGGCACATTTGGCACTTAGTAGCATATTTACCAATAGTTTTACTGACCCTAAATTATTTTTAATTACTTAAAACTTGAAATTGATTTAGTACAATACAAATATTGAGTCACTTTGTTTCAAGTAAGAATAAACATTTAAAGATTTAAATATTTTTTAAAACGCATTCTGCCAAATTAAATCCTACCATTTATTATTACTTTTATTAAATTTTGTCTCGTTTACCTTGATGGAGAAGAATAAGTAAACTCACAATTAAGAATCTAGGGAGAAGATAAAGAAGAAGTTAGCAATGAAGTCTGCCATTCTTTTGAACTCTTTGAAAATATTATCAATGATCTTAACAATTTGTTAAATTCTGGAAAGGAGGAGCAGAAACTTCAAGTGATATATTGCTTTTTTCCATAAACTCATCACAAGATATTGCTTCAGGTGAGTTTTGTACAGAGCAGGTTTGCTTCCTTGGTCATGATAAATTATGGAAAGTTCATAATGGTCCCCTCTTTCCCAATATATCAATGAAAAAACTTTATCATTTTAACAGTATGCGAAAAAAATTTATATTTATTGATATTTAAAATTATTTTTTAAAATTTAGCTACTAAACTTTGTTTAAGTGTTTTTTCAGAATGCTCTTGCTCTTTAAGTTTTCTAAAGTCAACTTTCCATCAAATCAGACTCCGCTTGGAATCAAACCTTGAAAGTATTTGCTACAATTTCTGCTCACTGAACTTTCAAAGATTTTAATACAACTTTGTTTTCTAAACAACTTTGGAATTGAAGCGATTTAAGTGGACTTGTCCAACATGGTGTTTGCACCCCAACATAAGTAATGAAACTGTCGGTTATGAAACTGAGACAACTTGATACGAGCCCCCTGGAGGCGTTCAGTAAAAAAAAAAATCTTTCCCATTAAAATTTTGACATGACTGCAAAAATGGCTGAGGCCAATATACAGTCAAAACATAGACATATCTGAACTTAATAATAACTTTAAACTAATAATGATATATGGTGTAGATGCAATAAAATACCAAATCTAAAAGAATCCTGTTTTTCTATATTATAGCATTTTGCTATAATATAGAAAAACTAATTCCCTTCCTAAAATATTGACTCATTATAAGATTTAATGCATTAAAAAAATATCAAACTTATAATCTTCATAAAGGCATCAAAATTTTAAGTTTGATAGATGCAGAATCCTCATCTTATTTATCATCATTATCATCATACGCATCAAAGTGGAAAAAACATCCTGCAAATCATTTCAATTAAAAAATAAAGGGGTAAGAACAACTTTTTTCTATTAAAAAAATTACAAACAAGTGCAGCTGAGACGTGAGTTATTAAAAAAAATGTACCTACTAATCTACCACATTTGTTTTCAATTACCATTGGATGATAATTTCTATTAGGTAGTTATTGATTAGCTGCGATATGAAAATGAAGTTTTTTTATTTTCAGGTATAACTACATTAAAGTATTTAAATTCGTTGATTATAAACTCCGTGCTTATTGAGTAAAGCCGTACAAAACAATATAGTCCAGCTTTCTAATGCAATACTTTATTCTGTTACTTGATTGATTAAGCCAGTAGGTAAGCTTCGAAATAAGTTGCGTGATTGACTAAGTCAGTTAGGTAAACTCCGAGATAAGTTTTGTGATTGATTAAGTCAGTTAGGTAAGCTTCGAGATAATTTACGTGATTGATTAAGCCAGTTATGCACCTATACTTTCCTGTTAGTATATCGCAAAAATCTTCAATTCGATTTCTGGTAATATGGCTGGATTATCAAAATTGACATTCTTGTTATCGATATAGTTAACCTTTGTTTTGGCATATTGCGAGATCAGACCAAAATATACATCCGCCATTGAAATGTTTTTAAATGGAAGGAATAATTTTCTTCTTGATGCACCCATTCAAGTGGGTATCCCTTGATGTCAGATCTGCAAATATAAACAAGTAGTTTTACTTGGAGGAGAGCAACACGTAAACTGATCAGCAACAATGTTGCAGATTCTGTGAGTTGTTAGGATAGCAGAATTACAACCTAATCTTAGAAAAACTCATTGGCCCCTTAAGCCAAGCTATGGGGGTCTGGGTATGAAAATAGTGTTTATGTAGACGAAAAAGCATAGCCAAACTGATCTAAGTTTAGAAAACCATGAGTTTTGGGAGACCGAAGCTTGTTGTAATGGAAGGAAGTTACAACAGTATCTTATTAAAGATGATTTTTGTTTTTTATTCCCAAATATTTTGACATTATGTAATTATAATAATAGCATGCCAGCTATAAAAAATTTATAGATATAAAAGAAAAGATGCAAAACTTATTAAAGCTTTTTTGTTTCAATGTAAAATTCTAAATTCTATATTTAAACTTTTTTTGGTTTTACTGTAAACTAAGAAGTATATAAGCAAACTAAATTTATGAGAAGTATAAAAATGTTTTTCAAACAAAAAAAGCTTTATTTAAGATTTATTTAAAGCAAATAGGTACATACATTGATAAGAGTGATCATTTGTTGTAATTTACGGGATAAATTGCAATAAATTTCTTGGGGCAAGTTGAAACAGTGTAACAATGCGTATGATTGATTTTACGCTTTTTCAATTTTTCCTAATAACGGACGGTTTATAAAAATAATGGACGAAATTGTCAACAAAAAATTCTCGTTTAATTACTTATAATATTAGACATATTTTACATACATAAGTTTAAAGTAAAACTCTAGTGGAGTTTTTTCTTAAGTGTAAAATTTATGTGAAGCAATGTAAGTTACAGAAAAATTTGTAAATTTTCTGAGAACTCTGCAAGGTTTATATTTTTAAAGTATTGTGTCGCAACTTACCCCATTTAATGCTACAATTTCCCCCTGAGTGGGGTAAGTTGTAACAACTTTTTTTTTCATTTTGTATTCACTATCGCGGAATAACCAAGTTTTACATTGTGACTATCAATAATGGATTAAAAGTACGTTATCTATTTTATCACCCTGAAAAACTTAAAAATTAATTAAAGTTGTTAGAAATAAATATAGCTTTTTAAATTGTGTTGCAACTAGCCCCGGTCTCCTGTACTCATGAAGTTTAAAATTTTTCTTTAAATCATTTTTTGACTTAAAGGTAGAAGATAAACTCTGGGATGCTCTGTATAACATTATTTCTTAGTTCTTCCGAATCAACCTGATGAGTTAAGGAAATTCCGACCTTTGTTAAATCAATCAGGATGGTATATCCATTATAAGTGTGATAATCTAGCAACGACAGTAACTTTCAAGTGACTGCATTCTGAAACTAAAGAGTACTGAGGCCCTAGGGGTAATGCGAGTCAGAACAAAGAAGACTTCTAAGCTTAACAAAGCAGCAGCCCCCAACTACTTACACGGGAAAAGAGTGAATACAGAATTTTTACCTGTTCTCTCACCAAGGATTAGAGGTGAATTAAGAGGTGAAGCTAGGCTGCTTTTACTTTTTCTTGCGCAGACGAGGCAGCTTTTACTTTTTCAAAATTGAAATTTCCTTTTTTGTTTTTATTTTTTTAAACGTATACTGCTTTTTTTATCCATATGTATTCAAGCTAGTTTTACAATGTGATGGTAAATTATACACCATTGTACAATACTTAGCTGTACAATGGTGTATTATTTACCATCTTATCGCTACACACTTTTTTGTAATTTAACCTTTTTCAGACGATGTTTTTTTTCAAAAATGGTAAAAAATCTAAAGAATGGCGGAAGCATATACAAAAAGAAAAAAATTTTCTTGTGTTGATATTTTGCAACACGTTTATGTTACAGATATAACTCGAAATTTTTGTTGTAAAAAATTTTATATTTTATCAAAAACCTCCGTAGCGTAGTCTATAGCTGATGATGATGATAATGATGATGAAGCGTTTTTGAAAGAATTTAAGATAAGTATAAATCAGCCCTATCCTTTCTCGTCATCTAGAGGAAGTCGGCCCCAAGAGTGGCTTAAAAAGAACTTTGAAGGATTATTCTTTAAAACCAAAAAACTTAGAGATGTGCAGTACCACTAAGTTGCTTATAACTGCTGAAGAAGTAAATCGTTTGTTGGCTCCAAAAAACCTGAAGCTATTAGTGGTAACAGGCAGCTGAATTGTGACGAGGCATTAATTTATTACGTCGGCTCTAAATGTACTGCTTTCTTACTTCATTCACATTATTTACCAAATGATGTAATGGAAACTCTGCTCACAGTACTTATAAACAGATATTTATGAACTTCGATGCTACTGATAAGTTTCTGTTTGTATTTTTGTTTTGCCCAATGAGATTGAGTGATACTCAAAACGTTACTGGCTAAATCCATGGTCATCACACTCTATTGCCAATTAATTAGGTTTATTTTTTAAAAGAAACAAATGAACTTGTTACAACAGAAACTTGTTCCAACATTTGTAAGACACACCTGTAAGAGTCAGCGAATTTAAAATTACTGTTCAACACGATCTTATACTTTCAATTTTAAATAAAAAAATTATGTATTTATTTGACTGGCAGACATTCGCAACAAAAATGTTAAATATTTGGTGACTCAGATGCAAAAAGAACATCAGACACGTTCACTGAGAAGTTGAATTCTTTTAAGCAGTTATTTGACATTTGTACCTGCAAATGCTTTGATTCAGGCATTAGAGATAGGAAAATGATGAATGATGAATTAAAGGACTTATACCCCATTCACACAAAAAATAAAACTTGTTTTAATCGTCTTTATTTAAACTAGTGACACATTTTTCCGTTCACATTGCTGTTAAAACCTTATTTCAAATAAATGAGTTTAAAAAACCGTAGCTAAATAAGACAACATCGCGAGGTTGCATTATTTAAAAACTTCTATTGTTTGGAAGCCGAGAGTTTTTATAAATCTCCATGAAAAAAGTTGTAATGAAAAATTGAGAATAATAATAATTATATATATATATATATATATATATATATATATATATATATATATATATATATATATATATATATATATATATATTTTATTAAGGTGGGTTGAAATGTAAAAAATATTAGGTTGGAGATCCTGTACATGTCTAAAAAGTTGCTTTTTGATGTACTCGTTTGAAAAAACCTCACTTTTTATTTTATGGACAGTGTCTACAGGTCCCAACTCTGACTAGAAAGACTACATAAATACCCTATGTTAGTGTAATGTATTGCAATGTATTACAAATTAAAAAGAATGTAAACTGTAACCATTCAATGTTAAACAGTTAATAAAATCTTTCTTGTTGTCTATTTTTGGTATCTCTAATCTGGATTTCTTACTCTGTAACACCATGCTATGACGGGACTTTCTCCCATAAACTTTACAGCTCACAGCGCTAATGTCTTTAATTGTTCTACTGCCAGTGAATGACATGGAACATCGGGCAATAGTATTGGATGTGTGTAAGTAAGTTGATCATTTGAAAGGTGTGATAGCATCGGAGGAGACGTAACATTACTCTGGTCCCAGTCAATCATGTTAATGAACGTTGTCGCAGCCAGATTTAATGTTATATCCTTCTTATCAAAGACGCGAACCGGTATGTTACTATTAGTCTGCTTCTCTCTTGCTCTTATTATTTGTTCTACTGAAAAACGACGAATTTCCATATCACTATCACTAACTGCAGCTAACAGAATGTTTTCAGCATTCGCAAAGTAGCAGTTATTTTCGAGAACAGGATGAACCACAGCCTGATCTAATGCATCCGTTCCTGAAACAGCTGAACTAAGTAAAAGAAGTTGTTATCACCATTTTGGCAAGAAGAATTTGATTTGATTTTGAAGCAAGAGGGTCCGTAAAAGTTCAAAATGAAATGCGTTACTCTTCTGAGAGGTTCAGATGCCACCTCTCTAGACATAGAGAGACGCAAAATCCTGTTGGCTTTCGTCAACCACCGAGCATGACTTATATTTCCAGGTAAACTCTTCTCGAGAAAATCAATATCTGTAGAAGCCTGACGTCCACGCTGTACTGCTAGCCATGCTTTCAAAAAGTACAGTTGGTCCGTGCTAAGATCCTTCTTGACAGCTTCATCACAATCAGTCACCTTACCAGTAATTGGCAAATAATTAACGACAGGCAATTCATTCGGATCATATTCTAGAGCTGAGCTAATTGTACCTGTCGATGTGGAAGGTCCTGTAGTTTGAGCAAAATCCACGCCTGCTAAAAACCTTCTAAATGGCAGCTCGTTACAGTGTAGAAGGCATACCAACCACTGCAATGGTCTACCTAAGTTCTCCTCCAATATTCTTATGATTCCGTTGCTTTTACCTGTATTATTATTTGTGCCATCACACACAACACCTTGAATGCTTTCTACGGAGTTTGTCTCTATAATAACTGACATTAACTCCTTTGTTATATCAGCAGCTTTACTACTTTCAGGAACTACATGATCGATGTATATGTTTCCTGGATACGAGACAATACAATAGTGTTCTTCTTTTTTACTTCTTCTACAACCAAAACTCTCAACGCCTTGTTTTCCATCAAAACCTATACAGCACAATTCCTTATTGCTCTGCATATGTTCTTCAACCAGAGTATCTCTCCAGAAATTCCTTTGTCGACGTAGCTTTGAAGGATCAAGAATTGTTGCTGAAGACAACATACTGAGGTCTTTTAAAACACCATTAACAATAAGACATGTATCTCTGTTGCTAATTTTGCATCAATCAACTGCTTTACATAATTCCTTGTACTTGTTTCTGTTCTGCACTGATAGTCTCTTCCTCTGTTGTATAATTACTTTCAGACGTGTTACGCTCATCCTCATCAATATCTTCCTCAGTTTCATATTCAACCTCTTTTGACTGTGCTTCATCACACACTGATTTCATAAATTTGCGTTTTTGTCTCTTTTCCAGTGTTGCTGTCGTTTCTTTGTCTACTCCACCAATTATCATATTTCTAACAGTTTTCTGCTCAACCCAGAAATCCCACTCTATCAATAGAATTTTATTTGGCAGTGGGCACGTGCATAAGTTCCTATCTCTAATGCCCGAATCAAAGCATTTGCAGGTACAAATGTCAAATAACTGCTTAAAAGAATTCAACTTCTCAGTGAACGTGTCTGATGTTCTTTTTGCATCTGAATATTTTTCAAGTGTATGTACTTTATCTATAAGTCTTCTAATCCTAATGATTGTGCTATTCACTTCTATTGGGGAATACTTGCTTTTGAATAAACACATTTCACTCTGTCTGCTAAAATTGAATATCTTTCTTGCAAGCTAATTTCCAATACTGTTTTCTGATTATAATAGAATGCCTTAATAACGTCTTCATATGATGGGATTTGATTTTCAGGAAGATCAACTAACTGTCTAAACAATGGATGTTTAGCTGCACTTCGTGTACACATACTATCCATATTTAATATAATTTGTCTAAAATAATAAAAAAAACTACAACAAGTTATGTTTACAATAAATAAAAGTTGTTAAAACAATTTTTCATAAGAATTTAGTCAATAAATATTCCAATATTTATACAGACTATAATATGTTTAGCCCTCTCATAAATAGGCCTACATGTTAAATGAAGTGATCTTTCTACAGTCTAAACTATAGCCTACTGTAGTATACATCTATATTAGCCTACTTGAATTTTACTATAGATCTATTATTGCAAAGAAGAAAATAAAATTACAAAATAATTTATTAGATATTTTGCTTGTTTCTAAAAAATCCAGCACATGGTTTGTTGCTAATGTTGGTGACGTCACATGTAAATAACGTTATAAAAATTATTCCATTTCTTTTTTAGCACTTATAGTTAGGTGCTAAACCATTTGCCAATGCATTTTAGTCAATTATTTATAGTTGGTACGTATTTAGATTGTACCAAGGAAATGGGTAAAATACATCAAATAAGGTAAGACTTTAATCAAAAGTTGGGACCTCTAAACGTTTCGTAAAAAATCTTTAAATATTATTTTCATACTGTACTGATGCCAAGACAACTTTTTGTTCATGTAAAGGAAAGATAAAAAAATTCGACCCACCCTTATATATATATATATATATATATATATATATATATATATATATATATATATATATATATATATATATATATATATATATATATATATATATATATATATATATATATATATATATATATATATCATCATAAGATCTCAATTTTTTCCAAATTAACCGAGGTCTTGAGAGCTGAATAAAACTTGATTTATAAATTCCAAATAAAAATTACTTCGCTGGTGTCGTCTTCTGTAATACTTCGAAACATTAAATATAGTTATGAAAATCGATATCTCTTCATTTCGTAAATTTTCCATTTTTTTTTGTTAAAAAATACTTCATAGTAGACGTGACCGAAGTATTATATAAAATAGTTTTTACTTGAGTTACCAAACTTAAGTTCGATTCTGTTTCGTAAAAACCTGATTTATTTTGGTGTCACGAATAATACTTAAAAAAAGTTTTAACTGAACACCGTTCTAAAAGCGAGTGTTATCAAAACTCGGTTTTGTTAGTGTGAATGAGGTATAAGTTAAAAAAGATCAACGGTTTTGGCTTGTTTACTTTGCATCCGTAGTTTTTTTGAGTATTTGTTGCAAATTAGCTGTCTTTTGTATTTAAGAAAGTGGCAAGTTGCAGACTCTTTATGAACCCGGAGCTAAGTGGTGAGATTATTTCAGTATTTTGTTAAAAACGCTATTTCCTGACTATGATATTAATCTTATCGAATATAAAAAAGTTTGTTTTGAAACAAAAACTCTTCATCTAAATCTATATCCGTGGTACTACATACCTTGTTACTATGCACAAAACTCCTGTATATATTTCGTAAGTTATTAAAACATGAATTCTTCCATTCGGGCGACTCTCGGAAAAGTCTTAAGAAGCCTGCAACAAAGATTTTTGTCGATTCGGCGAGCATCATAGATTGTGAAGATTGTGAATATGACAATGGTTCATCTGATGATAATTGTTGAGTAAGTAATATTTGCTAATTTTGCATTAATAGCTAAATTATATTTAGTATATACATAAAATTTGTCTTAAATTACGCTGTTTTATTTTGTATGCACTTTCAAAATAACAATCAAAATGTGAAACAAAAAGTTTTTAGTTCACCAATCTTGTTGTATAAGACTTTAAGAAGATATGTAGGCCTGTTGGTCTAGTGGTATGATTCTCGCTTAGGGTGCGAGAGGTCCCGGGTCCAGGCCCTATTCTCTTTAAATCTTCAGTTTTTAATAATTTAAAAATATTTTGAGAAGACATACTATGTCTAACGCCAAAATACTTGAGGTGTTTACAAATTTATTTTCACTTAAAATGAAAAAAGGCTGAGTTTGGTCATATTGTTTTTTTACGAACCATGCTAGTTGCCTATTATTACGAATCTTTTGTTTTAAACAATAGAAATTAAATTATATTAAAATCTGTCGGATTCGTCGAAAATTTTTGGTCTCGTCTAATCAGTCACATCAACTTCCTTTTAGTTATTAAAGATAACAGCAATAGAATCAAGTTTTAAGCTTAATTTTATATAGCTAGACATTCTTAATATTTTAAGAAATAACGCTGATGATGATATAGAAATTGAGATCATTTACTTAACGACTTTAGTACATGCATAACTTGAGATATAATAAATAATATAAAATATCAACTAGTTTTTTAGCTACCTAGAACACAATGGTTACATGTCCAGGGAACTACTCTATCTACTATATTGCTGCAGACTTACAGTTTATGAATATTATAGAATTTTCTATTTTTATTTTTAACAATAGAAATCTATACAGTTAAGGATAAATAACTTATACATAAAATGAATGTAAATACAATAAAGAAAAAAATAGTTTGTCAAAGTTTTAAAGAATTTAGCAAAGCCAATTTATGGCAAACCGCAAAAATAGCTAAGTATTTAATATTAACATTACATGATTTACCAGTTATATATAAACTAATTTTTATTTGACAAAAACAAATAGGTTATTATGTGCTTTTTATGACAAATGAAATAGTATAATAAATGAAAAACGAAATACCTGGCCGCATTTTGCAAGATAATTATAAATTTGAATATTTTTAAAAAAGGTTTTGCTTTATCAAATGAATTGTAAAAAAAGCCCATTAGAAAATACACCTACTAAAAAAATTATACATACTGGAATATGTTATGAAGCTTATAGAGTAGTTGAGGCAAATAATTGCGACATATCGGAAAAAATACTAAAAAAAATACACAAAATTTAGGCTGGTGAATGAAACCAGATCTTGACAAAAATTTCATGAAAGCTTTTTTAAATTTTGCTATACCTTTTTAAGTCATTTTAAAACTGACCTTACAAGTATATTTTATCATTGACGGGCTTTACTTACACGAAAAAAGTTTAAAAAATTTACAAATGTTCGTCTTAAAGAAATGATTAAATCTGTTCGTGCCGACAACTAATTTCTTTTACCTTAATGTATATTGTCAACGCGTGAAATATTTACTTTATCTTGAACAGTCTTATTAAACAAATGCTATAAAAGTTTAAACTCATACCACGTGATCAGAGTTTATGTTTTAAAACTCAGGGCAGCCATTTTAATAGATTTTTTTTATTGAAAATTTAGAGTTTGTCGGAAACTCGCATTGCTCGCTAATTTCTGCGGCCTCTTTGCTGTAAAACAATGAGCTGCACGTCCATCTCTATACATCCATGGTTTGGTTTATCTCCCAACACGGGTAAACTATAAATTTACTAATTGGCAGTCTTCCAAAAGTGCAATGTATTGCCACACAAAAAGCTCCCTTGCGTTAAAATGTTACAAACGAAAATTTAAATTTAAGAACGCAGAGAAAAACTGGTTAACTTCACTATAAAACAATTGTAGTTTTATTAGGATAAAAGTATGTACACGTTTTTTTTTTCTGTGTGTGTAAGAAACCAAACAAATGAGCTAGTATACTAGAAAGTTTCTTATTTTAAATGAACTTTTTTACAACTCTAGTATTAAAAGTTTCTTAGGAGTTTCTTAAATTTCAGATTATCAAGAGAGAAAAAGTAAAATGAAATTTGAAAACATATTCACAAGTAAGATAAAATGTTTTACAGTTAATCAACTAAATTTATTTGAATTCCATCAACATCGTTCAATGTAATATAATCGTTAGGTTTGTCCCTGAACAGAACACAAATTAGGAAATATTCCTTGAACTCTTAACAAAATAAGTTTCTTTTTGAAAAGTAACTTAGTACTAATAGTTTCTTAAGATTTCGGGGCTTCTAGTACTAGCTTCTTATGAACAAGTTTCTTATAAAAAAACAAAAAGAAAACGTATAATTATTTCGCACAAGATAAACTTCGGTTAAAATAAAAAAAAAGATTTTATTTTCAATTTTCTCAAACTAAAATTATCGGTATTAAGCACAACTTATAAACTTAACAAATTATGATATCAGAATTTTAATAGAACCGTAATATTCTTCTTCTAGCGAAATAAGGAAAAACTAAATCAAAGTATTCAAAAAAATATTTTTTGTTTTTTTGTTTTCGTCACTGCTGTCAATGTTGGATCATACCACAAAACAAAGTTATTTCTTCAATCTTTTTTCGGACCGTCGTTAATTCAAAAACCTTTTTCTATGCTGCTGAATTATGAGGTTTTTTTTAAAAGCGAGTTATCAATTTCCTGAGCAGATTTCTCATTAAATTAATCTTTGAAATTTTATCAATAGTCAACAATAAAAACAAAATTCATAACTTTGCACTGGGTCTTGGTATTAAAGAGTTTATAAAATACCTACACCCAACAGCCTAAAAAGTTACAACTGTTGAAATCTCTTTTACGATTTGCCAAAGCGTCTTGTTTAACTTATTTTATCAAAATTTCGTGAGAGCGTTTCACAAAATCACTATATAGAAGATAGGCAGACAGATCTTTACAAAAAAATGTGAACTTTAAAATTTTATATTTTACCTACGTCATAAGTGTTGCAAAATGCAAATGTCCCACCAATTAATAACAAAAGGTAGAGAGAAGCTTCACTAGTTAAAAGTTTATTCCTTCCATCTTGAAAAACATTCAACTCAATTGTTACAACAAAACTTTGACGAAACGAAATTGACATTTAGGCTTTGACCCACGTTTGATTTTTGTAATTATTTTAGGTTTACGTTCAACTGCGTGTTGTTACTCGCGGATTTAAGGCGCATCTTTTTCTGCTTTATCTTTTTTCTTTTTAGGAGGAATATCAATCGATTTCTTGATTTTTTCCCCACTTTTGTCGATTTTTGTTCTTTTATTTTTTGTATCTACTTTGGAATCGTTAATCCTTTTTAGAGTTTGAGTGGATATTTTTTTGTTTGCTTGGATTGCTCCAATAATTGTGTTTTGTAAAAAACGTTTATTAGCAGCAGGAACTGGAGTGGACTTCCTAAACAGAAAAAAAACCATTTAATAGCGCTGTAAGTAATGTGAATTTCTTTTAAGCATCAATAACTTCTTCAAAATAGATTACCATGCTAACGAGCCCATCGTAGCAGAACGCTCTCGTCCTCTCCTCGCATTTCTCGTTAATTCAGCAATAGCCAGTCTATAAAGACGAAAGTTTTACAAAAAATCTAAACGAAAATTCTAAAATGTAAAAGAAAAAAAAAAAATTAAAGTACTTCTTTACATCAAAATCTCACCTGGTCAATTCGTCTTCTTGATCACCCATTAAAATGTATTTAGTTAAAGTCTATCGACAATAAAGTGTTTCACAAAAAGTAAAATATTAAAAAAAAAAAAAAATCAATCTTATTGTTGATAAATTACAAAGGAGATGATGGAGGAGTTTGTATAAATTTACGAAGAATAAACTCCTGTAAAATGTTAGAAAAAACAACTGGAAAAGAAATATGTAATTGTTAATAAAAGATTTATTTAGGTTTACGAGGAATAAACTCCAATTAAATATTAGAAAAAATATCTGAAATAGAGAAGAAATATATTACTATTAATAAAAGATTTATTTTTTTTATGGATATAAAACGTAATCTAGTTTTACATCCATATGATCAACAGATAAATTGTCCATCAGCTGACACTCGTACGCTAATCCGATAGTGACTGGTTTTTTGAGGAATATGCTTTCATACTTTAGAAAATAACGATCGTAGTATCCTTTACCACGACCTAAACGATCGCCACTCTTCGTAAAACCCAAACCTGGTACTAATACTAGATCTAGTCCTATTCCATCCAGAGAACCTTCTCTGATTTCATCGTCATAAGGTTGCTTGATGTTCCAAGCAGTTAACGGGAGATTATCAAAATCATCCTGATCTCTTAAACGCACCATATCCATGTCGTCACTAATATAACGAGGTATAAAACATACTTTACCATGTTTAAACGCATCAGCAAGAATTTCAGCTGTAAATACTTCAGTAGGCATATTTAAATAAAGAGATATAAATTTCGATTGTCGATAAATTTCCATCGAAAAAAGCTTCGCTAATATCTTTTTTGATTGGTCAACTCTATCTTGGTAACACATTCCCTTAAGTTTTTCATTGAGTTCTTTTCTCAGGAGTTGCTTCGCTGATCTTAAAGTTCGGTGGACGTTCGACATGTTTTCTTTGGCTTTAAATTGTAATTATACTTAACTATCACATAAAGATAAACAAAAAAATACGAAAACTAGGGAAAAACAAGGTTTCAACGAAAACTGAAAAAGTAATTTTCAACGCAAATATTTGGTCATATAAAACACTAGAGATAACAGCATGTTAACTTTATGTATGCATGTGTAAATACATTTAATGTAAAAACTTAAACATTTACATTAAAAACATAAATAGTTATATGAAATATTTAAATAAGATAAAATGCCAAAAAGGATTTCACCCTAAACAACTCGTTTAAATAAAACACTAGAAAAAAAAGTGATCAAAAAATCTTTTTAAACAGTTTGAAATACTCTTTGACAAACAATTCTGGTTTCTCTAATTGTGGATAATATCCTACACTCTCTAGCAAAGTCACATGATAATTTGTCAAATTGTGCGTAGATACATATGTTTTAATAGACGCATCTCTTAATCCATAAATTAGACGCAGTGGAATACTTATGTTTGCTAAATATTTATGCCAACTTTCTAGATCTCCGTCTATTACAGTTTCCGTCCAATTACCTTCTCGATGCAGTAAAACAAGAAATTGATCATACAAGTCATCTGCGGATAAGTGAAAAGTAAAAAGGTTTGCATATTTAAACAGGTACCAACCAAAAGAATATTTTGCAAAATTTCTTAAAAAAAAGGACGAAGTAAAAAATGGCAGCGACGAAAAACCTCCATTAATTATACATAAACTTTTAATATTTGAAGCCAGTTTTGTACTGAGCAACTCCTCTAAAATTCTTTCTCCACCCATATGCGTCAACAAATGAAAATGATCAACATGCAGGGAAATCATGAGTTGTTCAATCATTTCGGCTTGTTTGCCATAATCAAGACCTGGTAAATCAGGAATAATTATACGCGAAAATTTTTTTTGAAAATAAGAAATAACTTTCCTCCAGTCGTAACTACTACTTTGGTGGCCACGAAGTAAAAGTAGAATTGGTTGCAACCTGAGAGGATATTGAAGGTTAAAAATATCTTGGTACAAGAAGCTGTGACCATCAAGCGTCATGATATAGCTGCTATCACGCCAGAATTGGGCATGGGAAGAGAGAGGTGGCTTATTAGAGTTAAGTTCCATTAGAACAATCACTACAAAAGTTAAATAAAATACATAACGGAACTTTAACATATGAAATTTTGTCCTTAAATTAGTTATCGTGGTGTGTTTCCTGTCCTCAGATTCTGTATGCAGAACAATCGGCAACTGCGTAAATCGCTTTCTATTTCTTGTTGTCACCATTATAGTTTATAAGTTAAAAAAAGTGTTCAACTTTATTTTTTAAAACCAGCGGCAGGTAATTTTTTGAGAATTTAGTAGTGTTAATAAAACACTGTAATAAAAGTATCAATTAATCAATATTTAAAAAATGTAAAATTTTTTATGAAATTTTTGCATAAAGAATTATGATAAATGATATAGAACTCCATTAACTATAACAATACAAACGATATGTATGATTGTTAAATATGCTAAAAAATAAAGTTTATACGAATGTTATATAAATAAAAAACTTTGAAATGCCAGAAAAAAATTGCAGAACATTTGTCTTAGTATAGAGTTGATAAAAAAACTTAAAATCACGATGACAGTATAAAGTTAAATTTTGAGTTTTAAGGGGTTCCTTTCTTCGCTGATTTACACTTTTTATGAATATGCTACAAAAAAAAAGATCATTTAAAAACTTACAGTCTGCGCAAACTTTGATGCTAACTTAAGTACAATGATATAAAACATAGAAAAGTTGTTGTATAAACCTTTGAAAATATGTGGCAATTAAATATTCCGTGATTATAAAGATAATAAACATTCAAATAAATAATCTTAGTATGATTGTTTCAACAATAATTATGCTTATTTCAACAATAATTATATTAGAATATAATAAAATAGTTATTTACAAGTATATAAATAATTTTGTTACCAGAATCATTTTACTTTTAATAATAAGATTTAAAAAATAGAAGCAAAAATTTAACAGAAAGAAAGAAGAAAAAATTTAACAACAAAAAATAACTGAACACAATTTTTCAACATTTCTTACTTAACAACCAATAAAACTGTTTATAATTCAACATTAAACATAATGTAGAATTTATGAAAGAACTGCTTCAATGTCATTCGCCATCTTCCCTAATGACTCATACACCTAAAAAGAATAAAAGGAATAAAAATAGAGGTTAATTTATTATAAAATGTAATTGAATTTATATAGAAAATAAATACATGGACAATTCTATGAATGAACTTTTATTTACCCAAACTAAATGATAATTAAATATTTAATTAAATTTTTTGCAAATTAATCTCTTCCAACATGACCATTAATTTTTAAAAACCAACTGACAAAGAAAAATATTTCCTTGTAAAATCTTCTTTCCTGATTAAATAAAGCATGAAATTTATAAATGTTAAAGTTTTTGATATTAATATATACATAATTATTACAAAAATTTGCTTATATGTTTATATATAAATATTTATATTTACAAAAGACTGACTAAACCTAATAAAATGTGTTCTGTAGGACAATACCTGAATATTTATCTATATTTACAAAAACCCATACCTCAATATAAAGATATTGTAAATATTTTCTATATTTTGGATCATCTAAATTCTTCTCTGCTGTGACAGATATTAACTAAAGATTTTTAAAGATATTTCTCAAGAAAAATTTAATTATTCCATTAGTAGACATTTTAATGATTTAAAACAAATATTTATCAAATTTTTCAATGGAACAAAAAATTTCAACTACACACATTTATTTCCATTCTATATATCATTCAACCCTATAACATATACTCATTCCACCTCTCAACATATACTTTCTCCATTCCATAAAAATTGAGATAATTTTTCAAATTATCTCAATTTTTATGGAATGGAGTAAGTATATGTTGAGAAAACAAACCTTGGGCTAAAATTGACCTCACATGATATTTGTATTTTTATTCTAGGTTATTGTTGAAGCACAAATGCAAATACAAGCAAGAAAAGGAGTTTATTATAAAAGTTATTAAAGAGTTTTATAAAGAGTTTATTATAAAAGACAAATTTGCTCTTGTGCAATATTTTACATAACATCAAAACAAAAGAAAGCTAAAAAAGAGCACTATTTTCTAGCTGTAAAATTGCAACTGAATGACTGTATTGAGCATTTGGCAGCTTGTAAAGTAAACAGTATTCAAATTAAACCTTATTCTAAAGCTGATTCAAAAAAAAAAAAAATATGACCATAAATTTAAAGATTTTGATGAAAACTTTCTGAAAGTTATTACTAATCCTTTTAATAAAAAGGAGTACTGTATGAACTTTATTCTAAGTGATTTTTCTAAATCTAGATTGTTCTTTTCAAGTAAAGAAATTTAAAAAAAAAAAAAGCTTTAAGTAAAAAGACTTTAAATTGAAAGCATAAGAAGATATATTAAAATTTTGTTGAATAAAACAATGAGCCATTTATATCAATAGAAGAATCAACCACAATTGTGTTGTTTATATCAGCACATTAGATGCTACTACTTGTTGACTATGGTATGGAATCAATTTTAACAAATTTACATTCACTTTTCTTTTCTTGATGTATTATTGTTATTAAAAACAAAAATTTAGTGGGCAAATACAATATACGCAAACATTCTATTGAAACCTCATACACAAATGATGCAAAAGACAACAACAGTTAATCTGTTATAATGCATCATCCAATTATCTTAAAGCATTCGCTCTTTCAACTTCTTTAGTTATTGAATGCAATGTTTGATTTTGCAAGGTGAATTAAATATTTCAGGAATTCTGCATACTTATCTGACAGCAATAAAAACTAACTCCAGCATTATAAACACATATTTAAATGTAAAGATTTTGAGCAATTCAAGATATATATTAATAGGATTTATGAAATGGATATTGATGAGTATGAGTAGCCCAAATGCTGCCAACAATATAATAGTGATACCATACAGAAGGGGTGTAAAAGTAGAAAATAAGAATTTTTAGGCACTAGAAAAGTTTTTGGTGAAAAATTATTTAATTATGTTTAACAGTGCAATTTTATCAAGTTAGTGCAAACTCTTAAACTCAGGAAAACTAATTATAAAAGTTCATTTTTATAGGTAAACAAAATATTACTAAATTGTAACAAATTTAATTAAGAATCAGTAACTTACCATTTCAGTCACTGGAGGTTCAACTTTAATGATATTAACTTCCTCCTCTTTTACAATATTAACTTCTACCAAAAATTTAAAGAAAAGTTAGAAAAACTCTAGAGCTTTCATTCTTAACTTCTTTAGTTAACTAAGTATTACATACTTTTTTGTTTTTCTTTTGGTGTCTTACTAACTGGGCTGCCAACTTCTTTTTTAACAATGCTTAACTTTTGAGCTTCTAATAACTTCTTAGCTATATTTAAACCTAGTTATAAGAAATTATTTCATACAAAATCACAATGTAAAACATTAATTATATTTTTTAAGATTGTTCCTATTTTTTTGTTTGATAACTTCACTAACAACCTTATTTATCTGCCCTCTTTTACAAATAATTCATAACTTTATTCATAATTTCAAATACACCCCACTGTCTCATTTTCAACTAAAATCATGCATAGCTTCCCAAATAGCTGTTTTATCAAAGCCTTTTACACCATCTATATTGCAACTCATTCAGTGCTCAAATTGAAATCAGTTTTAAAAAGACGCTTAAAACTTACCACTCTCAAATTTAACAATGACTTGTTTCTCTTCTAATTGAACCAAAGATCGAAATTTTCTTAATTTTGTTACAAATGCATCTACCCATAAACAAACTATATTGTAACTGAAAAGTTAAAAGATCTTTTGTTGGCACTTCCTTCAAAAAGTAAACAATAGTAAAAACAACTTGCTGAAACAAAAAGAAAAACATAGAAAAGCTACCAGCAATCATAGTTTGATGGAGATAAAGGAACTTTGTATTTTATTTGCATATTAGAAACTTCAATATTCAAGCGTTGAATCCATTCTTCTTTTTTATTGTTGTCAGCAACATCAGAAATAAGCTAACAAATAATTTAATTTTGTATAAAAATTAATATTGCAATCGACATTGAAAACAAACTCTTTTTAACACCTAAATACCTTGAGTATCGAGTTCAAAGAAAAATCCCAAGATTTGTCAACTCCAATCTCATTATAAAGATCATTTAGCTTGCTAAATCCATTTGTTTGGAATGGTACCTAAAATTTAAAAAATGAAAAAACAAAAAATTTTTAGCAAAGTTCTTTTCAAAAACAACATAAGATAAACTAAAAACCATTCATATAATAAAAAGAACTCTTTACTGTTGGATTTAATTTATTGAATAACTCTTCAATCTAGAGATACAAATTATGTATGAATATATTAATGATTCAATAAATTAACAAACTGTAATAACTGTAAAATTACTTAAGAATTATATATAGTTTTCATACAAATATTTTACTGCTAAGTGTCCTCATTAGCAATAAAATTTAAAATTTTGTATTATAATTATCTTATACTATAATTAATACTAAAAACATTTTATAAACTTTGGTTATATAGCATAGTCTAAAAGTAATACACACAGTTTGATATTGTTTTATAGGGCTGCAGGGTCGAGGAGGTGTTCTTACACCATTTATTATTTCAGCTACAAGTCTTTCAGACATTCTCCTTATTTGACGTGCATTTAACTCAGTCTAAAAGTTTAAAAAAGCAAATCAATCACTGCAAAATGTAAACAAAGAAAAAAAATAAATAAATAAATAAAATAAAAAGAAAAATTGTTAAAGCAACAAAAGAAATAACCTCCAGTTGTTTTGATATTTCTTCATATTGAATGTTTTCAATAGATATAGCTTTAAGAATGACTTGTATCTTTGCACCAGCACACAATAGAGGCTGAGTTTCAAAATGCCATATTTCAGAGAAAATGCCAGGGGATGATGATTTAAAGAAGAATGGAATTTTTAGATCTGTATTAGGCAATACTACACCTAAACAATGAGGGGGAGGGTAATATTGAAAGTAGAAGTCTAGGACAAGAAGACAAAAGCTATATAAAACAAAAACTCTTACCATTACGAACATCAAAATAAAATTTTTGTTTTGAGTTAACTTGCTTTAGGCCAAAAGGATCTTTCTCTTTAACTCTCTAAATATTGATGCTTAAAAAGATTTTACATTTTAAAATAAGTAGAACAGATTTAAAATAAAAAAAGTAGAACAGATTTAAAAAAAAATAAGTAGAACAGATTTAAAAATAAGTAGAACAGATTTAAAAAAAAATAAGTAGAACAGATTTAAAAAAAAATAAGTAGAACAGATTTAAAAAAAAAAAAGTAGAACAGATTTAAAAATAAGTAGAACAGATTTAAAAAAAAATAAGTAGAACAGATTTAAAAAAAAATAAGTAGAACAGATTTAAAAAGGTAAATGTGTGTAAGGATTAAATGTAAGTTATAAATCTAAAATACATTTAAAATATTTAAGTAGTTTCTTTGTTAATTTAAATATACTGATTTGATATTTATGAAAAATTAATTCAAAAAATATACTAAAGTATTTTTTAAATAACAGTTAAAAAAATTCTTTAATGAAGGCTAAAAATAATCTTCAACTTTTAACCTTCCATTGAAAATATACAGCTGTTGTCCCTTGATTTGTAATTTTCATAACATTTTTAATGCAATGATTGATTTCTGTTTCAAACAAAAGTCTAATTGTGATATCATCTCTATGCTTCTCTAAAGAAGCTTTAAGCCAATTTGCACACTGATCATTGATAAGAAGAGATGGACCAGAAGAATTGGTCACCTGACTATCTATGAGAAGAGATGGTACCAGTGGTGATGGCTTGTCACTTAAAAAACATCAACAAAAAAAGCTATTGAGGTTAGTTTGTATTAAAAAGAAATATATTTAATAGAAAGTACTCCAACTAGTTAATTTCCAAATAAAAAGTTATTGGTAAAAAGTTTTTCCAATATTTTTACTTACAAAATTTTTACACTTTCATCAATACAATCAATGCAACTCTTTTTCCTTGGTAATTTTTCTTCTAAATTGGTTTTCAAAGAACTTCCAATAACCTCAAGACCATCTGTAAACTATAAAAAGAATACTATATATAAAATATCAATGAAAGATGATAAAATTATTGCAAATTGAAAAATTAGCCACAGTCCTACAAAAAAGCAGCAGTTATTGTGGCAAGTTAAATATGTTTAAGTAATTTGGTGGACAGTTTTGAGATGCAAGTTTTAAAAAAATAATTCCCTGGAATGAAATTTTTTAAAAATTTCAGCTAACAAAAAATTTTTTTTTTATGATTTACTACGGATATTATAACTAATTTATCTTTGGTGAAACCTCTAGCAGCTGGACAAACAAGCATATTTATGATTTACTATGGTTATTATAACTAATTTATCTTTGGTGAAACCTCTAGCAGCTGGACAAACAAGCATATTTATGATTTACTATGGTTATTATAACTAATTTATCTTTGGTGAAACCTCTAGTAGCTGGACAAACAAGCATATTTATGATTTACTATGGTTATTATAACTAATTTATCTTTGGTGAAACCTCTAGTAGCTGGACAAACAAGCAATTGTTTGTTTTGCGGTGAAGCACTATTGAAAAAAAAGAATCTGAAAAAATTTTTTTATATTTCTTTAAATTGAACACCAATTTCAGTCAATAAAATCTTTATAAACATTCTTTAAAAACACTCATTCCTCCCTACCTTCTCAATAAAAATGATAAAAAATTTGAAGTTCCGGCCAACACTTATATAAAACAACATCTGTAATGTTTAAGTCAAACACAGTTTACTTGAAATTGATGTAATGCATTTTACATTAACAAGTAATCTGAATGTTAAAAAGCATTTTTTGTAAATTTCACATTTAAGTTACAAACATATCTCAATTTATCAAGTCAACTGGAAGCACCTTCTCTACCCACATGTGCCTAAAAACAATTTATTTATACTACAAAGAGTTTGCGTTAAATGTTCGCCTTTAAAAACCTCAAAAAGTTAAAATTTATGTAAGTACAATATATGTTGATCAAAATCCAATGGTGTTAACACTTGATATATTTAAAAAAAAAAACACATCAATTTACAAGAAATTTTAGAAAAGATTTAAATTTCATAAATTAGTTTCGTAAAATAATATATCTAATTTCATAAATTAGTTTCGTAAAATAATTAAATTTTACAGCTACTGTTTAGCTTAGTTTATACTTTTTTACTTAATTGCTTGAGATACATAAAAAGAATAATTTAAAAATTACCATAAAAGCATAATAATTTTTTTAAGAATTACATAAAACTCATACCGGATCATACAGGTTACTAAAATTAATGGCACTCTGCAACTCTTCCAACCTTTTTTTGAAATAGGATGACTTTGACCATGCCATATGAGTTTTATTTGAACATGTTGTAGTCTTCCCTTGAATTCCCATCTCTTCCTTTATATGACTGGCATAACCAATGTGTTCAATTGGAGATATACTTCCTTTTTCCGTTTTTGTCAGCGTAACACTAACAAACAAAAAAATCAAAGCCATTTTTGAATGTCAAAACTTTCCTCTGAAGGAATCATAGCCTATCTTTCTTCAGAAAATGTCATAACATAATATTCCTCTAAAAATGTCATAGCATATAAATCTATTACTGATCAGTAGTATACTATAGTTACTTAAAGAGAAATCTAAACAGCAGAAAGATGGAGATCCTTAAAGTAAGATTGCTTAAAAAAGGTTAAAAACCCCAAAAAGTATTATAGCTGTTTAATATTAAAGTTGCTCACTATATTTAGCCTACTTTAATTATATCAGCTTAGCTTTTATTTCCTACATAGATTTCAGAATATAACCAACATTACATGTAATTTATAGATGTAAAACCTGAAAACCTTAGACACAAATATATGAAAAAATAACTTATAATTTAAAACTACAACTTATAGCCACAACTTCTCCTTCTTCCCCACATTTTCCCACTTCAACATTTTTGTACAAAATAACTTCAAAGAGTCAAGAACTCTAAATTTCAAATTTTAGGAAAATAAATTTTAGGCTTGAGGTACTATGATTTCAATAGTCAAAAAAGAATTTAGCAATAAAACAACCTGCTCTCTTTGGTATTTTTAAGTTTAAATGTTTATCTCCTAGTAAATCTTTAAAGCTAAAGGTGTATTCTATTTTTTCTAGATTTAACCAGATGTACAGATTAATCTAAACTTTTTGGTTTAAATTACTCAGAAGTAATAATAAAAAATTATATATATATATATATATATATATATATATATATATATATATATATATATATATATATACATACACACTTAACTGCAAAATTAATGCACCACTTATAAATTCCAATTTATATTGAAAAATATTATGTTTCCCTGATTTATCAATTACAAATATGATAATAATGTTTATTGTTACACCTTTTGTAGGTTTTATTCTGTTTCCCTTGTTTAATTTTGAAATTATAGCAGCTTTTTATAAGTAACAAGTTTTGCTGTAATTAAACCCCACTTCTAAAAGAAAAGTATTTAGTTTTAAATTGTTTTAACAGTAGAAAAGATAACTGTCATTTGAGCAACACATCTGTTCATAAGGCAGCGTTCTAGATGAAATCTAAGTTGTGATGAATGTGTTGCAATTGTTACTTTGTCCAATGAAGGATTAACAAATTGCCAACTTGCTAGAAGATTTGGAGAGTCTCATACAACAGTCGGTAAGGTCCTAAAAAGGTTTGCAGAAACCAATGATCATGCTGAACGACTTGGGCAAGGCAGACCACAAGTTATTAATGCTGTGGAGGATCATTTTTTAATGCTTCAAACACTGAGAGAACGATTCACTACTGCAAGAAGTTTCCAAATACAACTTGCTGAGATTCATGGAACTGTTGTTAGTCAAGATACCATAAGAAGACTGTTGTTAGTCAAGATACCATAAGACTTTGTGCTTTAAATTTTACGACCTGGGGCAGCAGCTACTTGTTCCAGACTGTCTATAGACCACCAAAGAAACAGACTGGCTTTTGCATGGAGGCATATGAATTGGGAAATACATGATTGGGGACAGGTCTTATTTACAGATGAGTCAAGGTTTTGTCTTGTAAGTTCTGATCACACAGAAGTGTGCAGAAGACCAAATGAAAGATATTTGGCTTGTAACATTTGAGAAACCTTTAACAGAATATCTTTAACAGCTGACAGAGTTTTTTATTGTTGATGGTGGATGTCTGACTTCTCAACGATACATAGCAGACATTTTAAAAACTTTTGTGGTATTTTTTGCAGCATATATTGGAAATGGATTCCTTCTTATGCAGGATAATGCATACCACAAATTATGTTAATATTGAAGTTTTGGAGTGGCCAGCCTGCAGTCCAGATATGAACCCAATAGAGCATCTTTGGGAAATAATGGACGCCGTGTTAGAAGCCAACATCTACCACCTTACAGCATAGATGAGCTGGAACAAAGTCATATTTGTGTGTGGGAAGATTCCCTTCAAGAAACAATTAGATCTCTAATTGAAAGTATGCCATGGCGCTGTCAGGCTGTAATAACATCAAGAGGTGATAACACTAGTTATTCATAAGTCAAAAATGCTTCAATTTAAGGTGTATTAGTGTGTATGAGAATAATAATCGTTTTACTTTTATTGTTAAAACAACCATATTTTTGGTTTTAGTTTTTTTTTTCACCACCCTCAAAGTCAATTTTATTATTATCATCGAAATAACTGTGTTCATGTGTACTATTGTTAATATATTTGTCAAAATATATGATAATATTAATGATAATAAAACAAATGGAAATGTATGTGGTGTGTTAATATTACGGTTAAGTGTGTGTGTGTGTGTGTGTGTGTATATATATATATATATATATATATATATATATATATATATATATATATATATATATATATATATATATATATATACACTGGGTGTTTGTAAAGTCGGTTTAAGTCTTTGATTAAAACTTTCTCCTCATTATAATAATTTATAGATTCTAATAGTAATATATGTTTTTAAGTTTCATTCTAGGAAATTTAATTTCAGAAAAAAAAAGAGCTACCAACTATCTCTTGAGGAGAGAATTAAAGTTGTTCTTCTCTATACCAAATTCAAGAGTACTAAGCAAGTTTAATGAGAGTGGAGAAAACAGCTTACATGCAGCCACCCTTTAAGCCAACAATTCTAAAGTTGGTTGACAAGTTCAAGGAGACAGGCAGCGTTCATGATCAAGAGAGATTGGGCCAGCCATGCTCAGCTGTGACAGAAGAGGCAGTTGAAAGAGTGACTGAGCAATTCGTGAAAATGAGCAATTTCTCAATTCGTGAAAATGAGCAATCTCTCAATTCGAAAGAGTGCTGCAGCTCTGGGGATGAAACAGACCAGCTATTACAATGCTGTTAATAAGTGAGGCCTTCGACCCTTCAGACCAAGCAAAGTCCAAGAGCTTAGTGAAGATAACTTTGATAGACAAGTGCAGTTTTGTGAAACACTATTGGACAATTTTTCCAAAAACCCAGGTATGATTAACAAGAATTTGTGGTCAGATGAGAATCAGTTTACTTTGAATGGAGTTATAAATTGTCACAATAACTGCTACTGGGCCTACTCTAACCTGCATGAAATATTCCAGGTCTGCACATCTAAAGAAGGACTTATGGTGTAGTGCGGAATAACTTTAGATGGTTTTATTGGAACATACTTCTTTGATGGTTCTGTCACTGGCAAATTCTATCTGGTAATGCTTATCTCTACTTTCAACAGGATGGAGTGCCTTCCCACTATTCATTTGTAGTGAGAGAGTGGCTCAATCAAAAGTTCCCTGGTCATTGGATCAGCAGACAAGGCCCTATCAAGTTGCCTGTATGTTCTCCTGACCTAACTCCACCAGACTTTTTCCTCTGGGGCTACTTAAAGGATATAGTATACAGGGTCAAACCCTCTACACTTGTTGAGCTACACAGCTGAATTGAGCAATCCTGTGCAGAGTTACAGCCATTGATGTGCAAGAAAGTATGCAGAAGTGTAGCTGATCAATTTAAACTCTGCATAACAGCAGAAGGAGCTCATTTCGAAAACTTTCTCTAATTATATATACTATCAATAATTCTACTTTAAAATAAAATACATATAAACCGATTATTTTATGTGTGTAATATATTTTCAAGAAACCTTAAATTCAAAGTACAAAAAAAACCCGGATAAATCCCTACCTTATATCATAATTTTTTTTAAAAGATTCAGCTTGTTTCCAAAACTCACTTCCAACAAAATCTAAAAAGAAAAAAAAAAAAAAAAAAATTAAGATGCCTTAAAATAAAGGAGTTTAAAAATATTTCAAATTTGTTTTTTTTTTTATGTTGGTCTCATTCAAACAAACTATATTTAAAAGAAACACATTTCAATAGGATTTTTTAATTACTTTATTCTTTATATGCTAAACTGTTTTAAGTAGAAGAATTGAACTTCATACTTCCCTTTCCATTGTTTAGAAATGGCATTGCTTGATCAATTATCATTCTATTAAAAGAAAGATATCAATAAAACTTTTAAACTGCATATTCATTGTCATGTCTAATTCTGTAAAATAACAAAAATATCACACTTTTGTATATTCTGAGTTTTACAGATAAAAGTTCATTTTTATCAAATTACTTTTTAAATAAATCAAAAACATCTTGAGAAAACAAAATCATGATATGTAAACTTAATTTTATAATTTATTTAATATTGTATTTTATTGTAATTTTAAGTATTGTAATTATATTGTGATAAAATAAAATTTAATGTTTTTGTTGTAACTTCCAAAGTTTTAATGATGATTAATCCAAAGATTAAGTAAAACTAATAAAAAACAAAAAATAACTTAAAGTGTGCTACATTAAATTATTTGTTTTAGAATCTCATAAGTATATACCGCTGTTCTTGGACAGAGCGAAATTGATCACTTTGTCCCAAGACCAAATTTTCTTTATGAACTGATATACATTCTAAAAAAACAAATATTATAAAATGTAAATTACTTAATTTAAAGTCATTTTTAAAAATGACTTTACAGAATTGAAAAATAATTACTAGAAAGATGTTTCTGTAGTTGCTTTCTTTCTGACATTTTCTTTCTCCAATTATCTAAAGCGTTACTTTGATTTGTCTAGAAAAAAGACAAAAAATTTAATAAATGAAAAATTCAATTGTTTAAACAAAATGTTTCTATAGTACTATTTGAACCCTGATGAATCAGCAGAAAATTTTTTTAATAAGTCCTTAAGTATAAAATAGTATTTTAATTCTTTACAAAGTTTTTTTATAAAATGCCTGCAACCCTAAATGACAACCTATTTTTAACTTTTTTTGATTTAAAAACATATAAGCAACCAAGGTGCATAACTCTGTAAAACTTTTATTTTAGCATAATTTACAGCAATCTGCTGAGTATTTTGGTCAATTTCCAAACTAACATCACTTAGGGTTAGAAAAAAGGGGTTTGGTGATCAGATATTTTAGTTTGAGTATCATAACTTAGCCATTTCTCATTCAATTATTACTATTTAAACACCAACTTAATGGTGAAATAATTATGCATATTAAAATTTTTAGTTTAATTTCATACATAACTTTCAAACGGTTAGAAATAGGAAAAAATCAAATTCACTTCAAATTTACTGTTTATGCCCAAGAATATCTTTTTAACTCTTTATGATTTATTTTCCTAGATAGTTTTATACTATATATTTGCATCGACTTTTTATATAATGTATATTTTCATAGACATTTATATGATGTATATACATTATTATAGATATTTATATAATAAATATTTTTATAAATACTTTAATAAGTTATACTTTTAGTTTTTTCAAATTAGTTTTTATGAACTAACCTGAAACTCTCTCTCTTCCAAACACTTTTCTTCAGAAGGAACCTGCACATTATTTACATTCTTCTTTCCTATCCTAGTATTATACCCCTTAAGTGAACCAAGAATGTGATAGTCTTTTAAGGGTTCCACTAAACAAATAATAAACTATCACTATCAACTTTCATGATTATCATCCTTGTCATCATATCATGATGATGATGATGATGATGATGATGATGATGATGATGATGATGATGATGATGATGATGATCATCATCATCATCATCATCATCATCATCATCATCATCATCATCATCATCATCATCATCATCATCATCATCATCATCATCATCATCATCATCATCATCATCATCATCATCATCATCATCATCATTATCATCATCATTAATAAACAAAGTACATACTGGACAAAATATGCATATCATTTTCATTGATTGAATGAGCTACCAAGATTCTAAAATAGTTTAGATAAGATAAAATACCAAAAACATTGTAGTAATGGACAAAGTTCTAATAGATAAAATGCTTGTGTTTCAGTTGTTGTTAGAGGACTGCTAGTTATTACACTGTATGATACTGCCTCTATGAACTCATACTTCTACTTTTGTGTACCAGTATACAATAGTTTTATATTATATTCATTTTGTATCAAAATTAACTGTGGAAGTTTCTGTATGCTTTGAAATAATTATTAATCATCTTTGCTTTGAACAGTAATTACATGTAATGGCTTACTTTATCAACTTTTTCTCTACTTTTTTATTGTGCTTCCTGCCTTCCTCCCCTCAGCTTCCAAATAAGCCATTATCAATGGAAAAAACTTTTTAAATAGACAAATAAGGAGTATTTTTGAAAAAATATTTTATTAGAAAAAAAAAAAAACACATTTTAAAATTACTTTATTTTGTTTTTAGAATTTTCTTTCTTTTCAACTTTTTTGATAAATCTTCTGACCATAACTTTTTTTTGGGATTCAGATGCAGGTGGCACTGGAATACAATTCTAAATATCAAAATATACTATTACAAGAAAATGTTTTTAAAATACATACATACATACATACATACATACATACATACATACATACATACATACATACATATTTAACAAATTTTTAAAATTTTCTATGAATGTAAAAATAGATTATTTGAATAGAATATTTTCATAAACAACAACTTATTTTTTCCTGTTTCATTATTAATCGAAAGGAAGCATGATGTTATAGGTATCATATTCTCTTTTTTTGTAAATTTGAAATAAACTCAATTTCTTCATGGTGCATTTTTAGGTCTTAGTACTTTATTGCTTTGTTTAACAGGTTGTTGTTTTTTCGCAGTGAACACAATGTTGTAATTTTAAATCTCCCCTATACTAATTTTTATGACAGTATTACACTTATATATATACTTTAACTATAACTCCATATATACTTGCTCATAATCCATAAAACCATTCAAATACTGTCATAAAAAAACTGCTGCAAACTTGTAATTCATGTCAAAACCCTGTCAAAAACAGTTCATGAACAGCCTCTTGACAGTGTTCATTATTAATAGCATTTATAATATGTCATTTTTTAAGAAAAAGTGAAAATCTTTTAAAACAAAACTTTAAACAGTTTTTAATTTTTTTAAAAAAATGGCAGGTATTATAAAACTTCAACTAACTTTGATTATAAAACTTAGAATAACTATTTGTTATCAAAGAAATTCTAATTATCTTTTTAAAAGGGTTGCTTTTGTACTTCACTTCTTGACATTAACATAAAAATATTGTTTAAATTATCAAATTTTCAAAATATTATCTAAAGTTTTAACTTTAAAACTAATGTCTAAATGTTTGATTTAACTTTAAGAAGGTAATACTAGGATGATTATGACTAACAATGGCATAAGAAAAAAAAACTCTTATAACAAATATTTATGTGTAAAATTACACTTCTCAGTTTATCAAAATCCACTTTAAGAAAACTAAGCTCCTTATCATCAATAGCATTTTCAAACAATTTTGATTTGTTCTCTAGATCTGAAGAGTATGGTAACTCATTGGAATTTTCTTTCAATAACTTTTCGGCATCTAAAAAGATGAGAAAAAATCTGTTAAAAAAAGCTGTCATATAATTGTTTTTTTTTTTATATCTAATATTACCTATATTACCATTTTTCTTGTGATTTATCTATGCATCTGGTGTTTGCTAGAAATAATCATAATTACAAATTTATTAAGATCATACCTGTTGATTTCCGAAACCTCTCCTTTGAAACCGCTATGTTTAATTTATTAGTGTTAATCATTATTTACTCAAAACATTCAATTTTTAATAATATACCTATATGAAAAAAGTGAATATTCCTATCAAAAAATACGGAAATTTCATAAACATATAATATACAAAATTTTATCTACATAAAATATCATACAACATGTAAAGCATAAAATACATTATAAATGTAAAAACATTATATAACGCCATTTAGTAGGAATAAATGAAGGTATATTGCAATTAAAGATTAATTAAAAGTTTTTAAAATTACTAATTTATTAGTAATTAAAATTTACAACGTATATGACTGTATGATGACTAAAGTATGCTGACTTAGCTTGAGCTATATGAACTAATCATTTGCCAAATTAGCTCCATAAAAAAATGTGAACCGTTTCTAAAAATCCCCCTTAAAATATAAGTATATATTTTTGTCATTTAGTGTTGTCAGTCCTTATTATCGGAGAATAATGAATAGAAAAAGTTAGGATTCAATAGAGTGCTTTGATAGAAATTTTAAGGAAATTCAAGAGCTGTTTGGTTTCAGAACGGCTCAAAGATTTGTTTTGAATATGCGGGATTAACGCGCATGGAAACTTATCGGCAATTAACACTTCTCACTGATTTAAATCAAACTATAAAAAGGAACGTCTGTCCGTTAGTTTGTTCTTTATATAAATCCACACCTGTGGACCAATCTGCACCAAATTTTGCACATAGGGGTATTTTCACTCAATGTTCAAAGTGCTTAGAGCTGGAGCCCAGTTCCAACCCCTCCGACCCTTCCTTGACAACTCTGTGGGGATTGGTCTAAAAGAGCTGAAACTTTGCACATAGTGGTAACTTCACTCCCTGGATTCAATTGTGACATTCTTTTCCTGACCATGAACGTCCTAAAGTCAGTGGCCCAGTCCAGTAGGACCACAAGTTATTGAATAACAGAAAAGAAACATTTAAACAAAAAAACTTGTGTAAAATCTCGAGGATTAAAAATAACTGAACGTTTGGAGAGACAATATATTTTTAAACTAGTACAAAAGCAAGAGTGTCTATGCTTCTCCACCAACAGAATATATAATAAAAAAGAGGTCTGTGGAGAGCACGCACCAATAAATTGCCCATTAACAATAATAACAATAATTAAGTTACAAATACCACATTTAACAACACCCACATACAGTAATAAAATAATAAATATCACTTTCAACATGCTTCTTTACAATAATCACTTTTAACACACTCCCCCTGTTGACTTGTCAACAATATTTTTCTTTTAATTGTCTTAGATATTGTCCATCAAGTGCTGCCTGTCGGGTTGGACGTTTATTAATTGACCTGAGCGCCGCATCATTCTGCCCAATCTCGGTTTCAACTGCACAGACATTTTTCTTCGAACTATCTTTATCTTTGTTATCTTGTTCAATATCGATCTCCAGAGGAATTAATTTTTGGACCGGTCGGAAACATATCTTGGATGTTCCTTTATTCGATATAACCTTTAATTTAGCTCCACGAATCGCTTTGTCTTTTCCTTCAATAACTTCCACAACTCTTGCCATTCTCCACTGACTTCGAGGTGTCATATCTTTGTCATTAATTAACATAATATCATTTACTTTTAGTACCTTTTCTTGTTTATTATCATTAAACTTATTATATAAATGTTGTTGTTTTAATTCATTCAAATAAACCTTACTGAAACGCTTTCGATAATCATTAATTAAGTTCTTTAAGTAGATGGCACGTTTCTTGATATTAACCATATCAAAACATAAATTTGATTCCACATTATTCCTTAATATATTTCGTCCATACATCAAGTGAAAGGGAGTAAGCGCTTCTTCATTATCATCTTCACTCATGTAGACAAGTGGTCTACTATTAATTACAGATTCGATATCGCATAAAACTGTTTGCAGTTCTTCATAAGTAATGAGTGATTTTCCCATAACCTTCAATAGTGGTATCTTAACTGATCGTACCAATCTTTCATAAAATCCTCCCCACCAAGGGGAAGCAGGTAGTATAAATTTTTGAATAATCTTATTATTTAAACAAAACTTTTTTACTTCAATCGATTTAAATGTTTTAAAATTGTCACAAGTAATGCTATCAGGTATGCCCCTGCGTGCAATAAAGCGTTTGAGTGCTCGTAGCAAAGCAGGGATCTTCATGTCAGGAGTTAATTCCAGATGAGCAGCACGACTAGACGCACAGGTCAAAATCAAAACGTAAACCTTAGATACCGCATCAGTTTTTAAATAACTTTTTACATATAAGGGTCCAGCAAAATCTATGCCAACAGCTTGAAACGAAAACATAGAAACATTAACACGATAATCGGGTAAGTCAGGAGTTTGGGGAGGCAGCATTGTTCTTCCATTAATCTTCTTATAAATAACACACTTACGCAGAACATTCTTGACAGTTTTTCTTCCTTTAATAATCCAAAACCTTGCTCTAACTTGACTTAATGTCATTTCAATACCATGATGCATAACACGTTCATGGGCGTCACGAATAATTAACACTGTAAAATAGCTATGTATTCCATCACGTAAAATAATCGGATATTTTTCATTATAACTCAGTATCGAATTTCCAAATCGTCCTTTTAATCGCAATATATTTTGTTTGTCAGTAAACAACTTCAGGGATGAACTTAGCTTCTTGTAGTTATCTTGATTTCGTAAATAAAACTGTTCAACTAATAAACATAAATTAAATGCCATATCATATTCATCAAGTGTCAATATATTTTCTTTAATTATTCCATTGTTCTTCTTAATTGTTTTTATCAAATTACTTGCAAATCTATTCACATATCCAGTTACCATTATAAGTCTGTTCAATGTGCTAAACTTCTTAATATCTATCAGAACACCAATATTACCACTACTCGCAGCCTCAACCATATTTACTCTACTCTCATTTATCCTATCTACACCCTTCGACTCAATCAGAACTTCATTCACATTCAAACTATTCTCACCATCAAACAATCCTACTTCAACCTCCTCCTCACATAAAAATTTAGGTCCAGATAACCAACTATCACTCAATAGCTTAAAACAAAACTTACGAGTTGGAACATCTGCTGGATTCTCCAATCCTGCTACATGCCTCCATTTCTTCCTCCCAACCTCTTTCCTAATCACAACTACACGATTTTCCACCCAAGGTTTCCAAGTTTTCTCCTTCCCTTTAATCCAATGCAAAGCCACTTCAGAATCTGTCCAACAACTAACATTACTAATAATTATTCGATTTTCTATTACTCGTTTCACTTCTCCTACTAATTTGCTCAACAACAAACAACCCAACAGCTCTAACCTAGGAACAGACAACTCTTTCAATGGAGTTACCTTTGTTTTGGCTGCCAAAAAAAATACTCTCACAGCAACACTCGTCTAAACTCTTAGATAAACAACTGCACAATATATCTCTCTTGAGCTATCACAAAATCCATGTAACTCTGCCGAAATTATTCTCTCCTCAACTCTAACAAACGCAAATCTCTTTACTCTTAAAACACTCAACTCCTCAACATTTCTCAACAATTCTTTCCACTTAAACTCAATCTCTCCACTCACACTCGCATCCCACTCCTTTTTATCTCTACACAAAACTTGAAATATTGTTTTTAGTCTGGCTGTTATAGGCGAAACAATGCCTAATGGATCGTAAATTGATGCCGAAATTTTCAAGATATTCCTTTTTGTTGTTTTAAGTTCCCGTGACATTTTTATAAAGTCATTAAATTGAAAAATAAATTCATCATTTTTCGAGTCCCATTCAATTCCTAAAACTCTTTTATACTCATAATCGCTTTTACCCAATTCTGTTTCTAAATAAGTACTATCATCAAGATTGCTTATTGCTATTTCCTTATTTCTTATCATTTTCTCATTAAAATCAAAATAGTTTTGTAGTTCTTGGCTATTTGTTTTCCATTTCCTTAAATTGAAACCACCTTCAGACATAATTGCTTTAGACTTTTTATAAAATTCTTTACCCTTCGTTACACTTTCCGTTCCAGATGTGACATCATCAACGTATAAATCTTCAATGAATCTTTTTACAAACTTACCATTAGATTTTTCATATTTTTTGATGTGATGTCTTATTGTTCCATTTAATAAAAAAGGACTACTAGTCAGTCCAAATACTACTCTTAAAAATCTATAAACAATCAATTCTGAGTCCTGCTCTACATCCACATTTTTATACCAGAGAAATCTTAAATAATCTTTATGCTCAATAGAAATTTCTATATTTAAGAAAGCTTGTTTAATGTCTGCTAATATGGCAATACAATTTAATCGGAATCGCAGTAGTACATCAAATATTTTGGATAACAGATTTGGCCCTGAATATAGACAATCATTCAAGGACAATCCATTGTTAGAACAGGAAGCATCAAATACTGCTCTTATCTTAGTAGTTTCCTTATCTTTTCTTAAAACTGGCCTGTGCGCTAGGTAGTGTGCTTTTCCTGATTCCTTAGCGATTTCATTCTCAGGTACTCTTTCAATAATTTTATTCGTTTCGTATTCTTTAAAAATAGCGTCATAATCACTTAACAAATTCTTATCACGCAATTGCTTTTTTAACCTATTCAGTCTAACCTCACAAATTTTATAGTTATCTGGTAAACAATCGTGATCTGGTTTAAAGGGAAGCTTAGTTACGTATCTCTCACCGTTATGCATAATATCATTTTCGAATTTATGTATTACACACTCATCAGTGGATTCCATTTTCTCCACACTCCAAAATTTTTGTAAATCACTTCTTAGTTCATCAATCTCACTGCGCACATCTTCCACACCCTCGATTAAATTAGCATCAACGCGTAAATTCATGATTACTTTCTTATTAACATTTTTTACAGAAGGCAATGGGCCACTTAACACCCATCCTAGAACAGAGGAAGAAGCCACAGGACAGCCCTCGACCCCTCTAATAACATTACCTGTCATAAATTTATGGTACAAATCACACCCTACCAATAAGTCAATAGGAAAATCTTTGGAACCATCATCATAATCAGCTAGAATTAACTTTGAAATATGCGGGTAATTTTTGCACGCTCGAGATATCTCTTGCCTCTGTAAAGGGCTACAAATAACTGGCACACATAGAGCCTCGACATACACATACAAATTAGCATTTCTATGTTTTACCTTAAGTTGAACAACATCGAGCTTTTTAACTCTGGAATTATTAAATTGACCGAATGTTTTTATTATTATAGCTTCTTTCCTTATAGTTTTTAATTTCAATCTTTCACATACATCTTTGGTAATATAAGACCTCTGACTACCGCTATCAAATAATATTCTGAATACTCCACACTCACTCTCTGAATTAAAAAACTTAGCCTTTGCTGTCTGTAGCAAAATGCTATCAGACACACCTACGAGAGTTGCACTAGTCTGGGTTTGCTTCTTATTGCAAATACAGATGTGGTGTTTTCCATTGCATTGAAAACATGAATAGTTAGAATGACAAAATTTTGATATATGACCTAATTTTAAACAGATGAAACATCTCTTTTGCTTTTTTAGAATTTCAATTCTTGAATCTAAATTTGTTACTTTTAAACAATGAGAAGGCTTATGGTTTTCTGAACAATATACACATTGTAAAATTCTTTGTTCTGGTGCTCTTCTATTTTGTGTATGAAAACCTGATGTTGTAAAGTTATTTTTATTTCTATAATTATAAGAAGAATTTTGCTGTGCATTTTTGTTTAAAGAATCGTATTTGAAATTTTTATGTTCATTTTTATCATAATTTGATTTTAAAAGATATTTGGCACAACACTCTTTAGCTTGTAGTTCTTCATTGTAATATTGTAAAAGTCTATCTAAAGTCCACAACTCTCCGGCAAATTTTCTAGAAATTAAAATCAAAAGTTCATCAGGCAGTTTCTCCTTAAGGATAGGAATTAACAAACAGCCGTAAGTTTTTGTTTCTATTTTTAGAGATCTAAGATTACGTACGCAGCTCTCTATATCATTATAAAGTTTTCTTAATTCTTCTAGATCAATTAAATCTTTAATTTTCCTTATTCTTAACAAAGAACCCATATGTGCAGAAACTAAAACTTGTGTGTTCCCGTATCTATTAGTCAAGATTTCAATTGCCTCTTTATAATTTTCTGAACTGAGTGAAAGTCCTGAAATAGTAGCCAATGCTTGGCCAGACAAATATTTTTTTAGATAGTTAAATCGATCTATATCATTTAAACCTTCATGCCTATGAATTGATAGATTAAATTGATCCCAAAAACCCTGCCAATCTAAGGGATTCCCATTAAAAACTGGCAATTCTAACTTAGGTAAAATACGCTTTGATTTATTTAAACTTTTAACAGAATCTTTATCTGAGTCATTTATTTTTATACTTTTTAATTTTAGTGTCACTCCAGCCATCAACTCATGATAACACTCAACTATTTTCGCACTCTCCAAAACATCATTTTCAATTTCCTCTTGATCTAAATTATTTAATATTTCCTCATCAATATTGTTTAATCTCTCATAATTCTCGCTTAAATTATTTTTTAAACCTATTAATTTTGTATAGTTTAACTCCTCACTCTCTAATTCCTCTCTTATTTCGCTCAACAAATTTCCAAAACTTACTCGTAACGCTCTCCTTCTCGCTACTTTCCTTCCTAATGCGGCTGCCATTTTTAAATAAATATGCACAACAACTCAGAATAAAATCAAATTTTCGTCACAATCAACACCTTCAACAATTAAATTCTAATTCTATCAAATTCTTCCCAAACAATATCACAAATAACAAACTCCACTTACTTCAATGTTCAATAACTCAAATTTTACTTAACTCTTCATAAACTTCTTTCTTTAATCATTTAATTCGGTAACTCTTCATAGTTTTTCATCGGGCGCCATGTAAAATCTCGAGGATTAAAAATAACTGAACGTTTGGAGAGACAATATATTTTTAAACTAGTACAAAAGCAAGAGTGTCTATGCTTCTCCACCAACAGAATATATAATAAAAAAGAGGTCTGTGGAGAGCACGCACCAATAAATTGCCCATTAACAATAATAACAATAATTAAGTTACAAATACCACATTTAACAACACCCACATACAGTAATAAAATAATAAATATCACTTTCAACATGCTTCTTTACAATAATCACTTTTAACAACTTGGATATCTTCAAAACAAAAAAATAGCGCGTTCTTATGAATATCTAGAACAAGCTGGAATACCCGGCACTTTGTGCCTGGATATTCATATGAACGCCAGATATTCATATGAACGCGCTTAGCACGCAAAAGTTTATGCCCACCATGGTGGGTGGCAAAAGAAAAGATATTGTAAACAAATAAATTGGTAAACATATAAATTGGTAAAATAAATAAACACATGTATTTTATCATTGGTAAAATGCAGTATTTTTTCAAGAAGGTATAAAACGTTAAAATTATAAACGTTAAAACATATGCATACATATATTATATTTATATATAAAACTGAGCATTTATTTCTTTCAGGAAGGATAAGTGATAAAAAAAATCAAGTTGACTTGAACGATATATCATAATATCTTGAAAAATTATCTTTAGATAGATCAAATTATTTAAAGGCATACTGAAAAGTTGCTAATTGAAAAAAATAAGATAAACAGCTTCTATAAATGAAAAACTAATTAATCTGAAGACTTCAAACTTATAAGGGAGTTAAAAGAAGAAGACAAAAAGTTGAACTGAAAAATGTTGAGTTTTCTAGGTTACTTTTCCGAAGAAGAGAAATCTTTCAATCATTTTTGTATCACAAAGGGTGAAGAGTATTCAATTGATGACGTAAAATTAGGGGAAGAGGGTTTACCAAATGATTAGGTTTGATTACAGGGGAAGGGATAAAAAAGTCATGAAAAATTTATTAAGTAATATGTAAATGATCTCTTGGGTTATGAATAAACTTAAACAGAACACTGTGAATAAGACCACTAGTTGCATAGTTTTAAGAGTCAAGGCCTTTGTACGATTTTTAAACTTAAACTTATGAAACGACAAGGAAGATTAGTTAGCTAAAAGTATATATCAGCAAAAGTGAGATTAGGCCATTTGTTTTTATTATTAGTTAATTCACAGTATTTTTCTGGAAAAAAAATACAGGTCAAAGCTAATCTGCAGGACTGATAATTTCATTTCATATCTCCTTTCTGTTTCCAAATTAAGATTTTCATAATACTGAGATTGCAAAATTAGCTAACAAAGTTTTTGATTACCCATGTCTATTTAGATTCTTTTTCTACTTATCATGGTGGACACTAAATTATGCGAACTACGCGTTCATAAGAATATCATGAATTAAGCATCGGCGTTAAGGTTTTCGGCTAACAGCTGATAATAACGAATAGAGTACAAATTACTAAATCAGCCCTTTTGAAACATTGAAATTTATAAAGTTTAATAAAATAGAGCTCTTTATGTGTATAAACAAGCAAATGTTTATTATGTGACAAGTTTTAGTTTTTGAGCTCTATGCATTTCTGGGTGAACTTTTTGAGGATATTGAAGGTCAAAAGAATATGAATTTGGCAAGCATGTTCAAGTGTCAAACAAAAAAGAAAAAAATATGTGCCAACCTACCCCGGCCTGGAATAAGTTTTCTATACTCTCAGGGTAAGTTGGCACGCCATATAAAGAGACAAGTTTAGCAACATTGAGCATCTATTTCAAGCGCATATTTTTATGAAAACTCTTGATAACTTTTATCCAACAAAATTTTTTGACATTAACTTTTATTGTCCTTAAGTCGATCGAATAGACTTTCCTTCTATAAAAATAGCATCAACAGCATTTTTTTAAACATTTTAAAAATTTACAGGCCTGTCTACTTTTCTTTTATAATTTCTCTTGTCTGTAGATCTGTAGTGTTATATAACTTAAGTGAATTTACGGCTAATACGAAAAGTTGTAAATTGGCACATGTTGCCAACTTAGCCCGCGATCATTGTGCCAACCCCTAAAGCTTTTTGCTCAAAAATTTTTAACTTGTAGCTAATGCCATTGCTTTTTAAAATTGAAAAAGTAATATAGTTACAAAAATTACAAAATTAGTAAAAAAACATAAAAATCGCTATAACTACTATGCGCATGCGCTTATAGCCCTAATACAACACTGAAAGATGAATTAGTTAAGTAGGAAGGTTCCATGTGAATTTTGGAAATTTCAGATGGAGAATTCAAAAGTTAAACGCAGTGTGTCAACTTACCCCTCTAGCTAACTAGCCCCGGTCTCCCCTATAGATTATTTAAAAATTCGATAAATTTAAAATGTCTGATATAGATATTTGTACTTTATTCGTTAATATTCGTTAATAATCTATATGTTTGTATAGCGCATTGGATAGAAAAAGGTATTTTTTGAAGCCAATATGTTCAGCACCGTAGGGAGAGGAGTACATTAAAACATCTTTTGAAAGGGGCATTTTTGTTAAATAACAGTCTTCAAAATGCTACAATTTTATAACCTTTATTTATCTATATTAGTAATAAAAAGAATAAGTACTGTGGTTGTTACTACTCTTTTAAGAAACTTTCTAAGAATATTTCATAAAAACGTTCACTATAAACTTTGAAATATCTACAGGTTGATTATTTTTATGAAACTTTCTAAGAATATTTCATGAAAAAGTTTACTGTAAACTTTGAAATATCTTTAGAAAAATCTGTAGATCTGTAATACAGACTCTCTTAGAAGATTCTGTATTACAAATCTACAAATTTTTTTTCAACACTAAGAAAAGGATAATGAAATTATATCACTCCTGCCAAAAATGTTTAACATCCTCTAAACACTTTGTTAAAAATAATGCTGACAGAACTGGAGACTGGATAAACTCATGTGGAAAGAAGGTGTTTCCCGAAAATTTAATAAAAATTTCAAGAACATTTTAAAAATGATCAACTCACATTTAAAACTTAGTTTACGCATCTATTTTTAGCTTTTAGTACTTAATTCCCCAATAAAATAACAGCAATAAATGTATGCAATTTTTCAAAATATTTTTTGCTAGCTTCATATCGTTATTGTAAAAATGCTGCATGAACTATTAGCTGAACTCTGTGATTACACAATTTAAACAGTAGCTTCACAAATCCAGTAAAGTCTATTTCTATCATAACCATATTAGAAGTGGTTTTGTCTCGCTGCACGAAAATGCAGTTATCAATCAGCGTCTGCCTTTTTGTTTATAAGTCTTAACTCTGATTACACTTTGTGTTGGAATGACCTTTTTTGGAAAATGCAATTATTGAAACGTTTAATAACACGCACCCTTAAAAAAAAAAAAAGAGAAAAGAAACACAACAAGGTGTGATGTTTATTTTTTCCTGCACAATTATAATAAAAAAATTCCACGCCTTTGCGGACGTAATTCCTAATATAATAGGTAAACAATGTTAACACAATGATAGGTCCTTTTTTGGGAACTATTTTATAACAAGTAAACAGAAACACTTTACTGAAGTCAACTCACGGATATTTAATGAGTATAAAAGCAGCCAAAAACGGAAACTTCGTTAATTGTTTTGTTCGGGCATAAAAGATCTTTTTGTCATTTTACTTTTGCTTTAACCCGTTTCCTTGTATAAATTGCCTCAGTGTAGTCGGTAGTCTATTTCATTCAAGCTTTCTCTTTTAAAAGGCCTATTTGGGAGCCAACGCATCAAATTTCAGCGTTTGATCCTGTCTTTCTTGTCATTTGAAAACACTCAAGTCTATCACAATGGCAGTCCAAATAATATGAAAAGTTATTTTTTGAAAGGTGAGCATCATATGCAAAACAATATGCAAAATATTATTATACAAAAACAATATGCAAAATATTATTATACAAAAACAATATGCAAAATATTATTATACAAAAACAATATGCGAAAACATTTTTGATGGGAATCAATCTTCCAATTTTACCAATTTTATTAGCGCATGTTTTTGATGATGTTACATCCAGCAAAAAATTGTTACTTGAGCAAAAAATTCATCAGCTGATGTTAACGATGAAGCAACTAGTTGATGCATTTCTTTTTAGACGGCGTTACTTCAATGTTGTGTATTTTCTTTTGATTTAAAACCTGTTGCATTTCCTATTCTAAAAAGAATTCAAATTTTAAAAATAGCTACGGTCCGTAGCAACGAATTTTTTTAGTTTGTTGACTGACTTTTTATATATGTTTCCATATAAATCAACATTTTAAACTCTTTCTAAAGCTGAAATCATAATAAGCATATCTTACCTGCATAAGAGAATGATTCAAATAAGATAAAGATTATATTAAAAAGTTTAAAGTTGCGCTTTTCTAAGTAAATTAACATTTTTGAATATGCTGATTTGTTTACACTTTTAAAAACACATCATCTAATTTTCTGAGCGTAGAAATTAAACAATTTTTTTTTTAAATTTAGATGAGTTTTTATAGTATTTAACACTTTTATCAGATCTTAGCACTCAATTTACACATACAAACACACACACAGATATACATACATATAGTTTTTCTTTTACATTTTGATATTTTTTACCTTCTGAATTGGGTTTGATTGCTATTCGTTTGCTTAGGCAAACCAATAGCAAGATTTGTTTTTTTTCAGGTGCTTTTTTTTTTTAATTTTAATTACTTCTCTTCTCACTACTTACTCTTACAGGTTTATTTACTTTTGTTTTGTATTCATAATTGGTCTCTTTACTATTTGTTATTACAATAAACATTTGTGTGCTATTTTAGGATGAAGAACGTATATTGATGCAATGTTTTCAGCTGTTTGGCAACTTTTTACAGATCAACTTTAAAGATTAAATTTTTTTAAAATAGCTTGAAGTTTCCTTGAGTAAGAATTTTGGTCAAACCAGATAAAAAATGTGTTCTAAACAAAGTGGCTAATTTTTTCTTAAGCACTTTTAACATTTTTCACTGAATTATGTGATTAACCTTTAATGTTTGATACCAGAACTTTCATTATATTTTTCAAATACAAGAATGTTTCTCAAATATTTCCAAAATATATTTGTATATATAAACATGATAAAACAAGTTTATCTTTTAACACAATAAGTTATTCGTGAATATGAAGCAAAAGGTAGGGCTGATTGCAAAAAAACCTGGAAGAGTAAGGAGTTTCCTGCTATAGGTTTGTTTAAGCCTCTGCTTAAGCAAACAAATTGCCAATTCATCAAAATATACACTAACATCAATAGCAATTGAGAAAATAAATATCAAACTGCAACAAAAAACTTGTGCGTTTCTATGACTATGACGAGTTACGCCTTTGCCACAGCAATCTTGGTTTCTAGTTTGGTAATGTAGTGACAGTTATTGAGAATATAACTACATCTAATTAAATTATACAGTCATTTTATTGACAATAAATGCATATTAAAAGCCTTAATTAAAATTAGAAATGTTGTTGTTAAATAAATAAAAAAAATGATGACGATGATGATGATGATGAAACCAAATTAGATGTAAATGAGAATATTGGTGATGATAATGATGGGTCTGATTGTGCTATTATTAATGATTTATCAAGGCATATGCACTTATCATTAATATCTAAATCATATTCTTTGATTGAATTAAACTTTTTTTCTACATATACATGCAACAGTCAACATAATTAAAAGAGAATTTGTTTTATTACTGGAAATCAAATCTTTAGGTAAAATAAGCTCCTTACATTTTGGACATGCTTCATTGAGTTGGTTTTCTTTACATTTTCAACAAAACAGAAAAAACAAAATAAGTGTTCACATTTTTTTAGAGTTTCTGGTTGTTTTGGTATTTTAACACACATTACACTGGCAAAGCTGTAAATAAGGATAGATTTCTTTTTTTAATTTTTCAATATCTATTTTCAAGTCATGTGCTGTCACTATGCTTTTTTTAATGGTAGAAATCATGGAAAATGACCACACTATTTTACCAATACCAGCGTGGCCAATAAGTTTAATTTTATTTTAGTGGCTTAGTAACATTTAAACTTTTACTGAATTTTTCTACCTGCTGACAACAATAGCATTCATCACAATGAGTTCTCCAGTTCATATTTAAAAGAAGTGTTGTTAATTTAATTCTTTTGATCACATTGTTTATGGTATCGTAAAGTTTTTGACAAATTTTAGATTGGTGAACATTCTCTAAATCTGACATGGAATACCTTTTCAAGTTTATTTTTTTGGTTTATTCCAATAGGATCCTTTTTTTTCTCAACCAAATATCCACAGACCCTGTAAATAACATTCAAATTTTTCTAAAGGATTTTTATCTGAAAATAAAACTTTTTGGATAGTTCTTGTGAATAACCATCAAACTTAACCACATGCATTACGGAGTGTTTATATTCATGAAGTAAATTAAGCTAATAATTCAATAAAAAACTGCATATGAAGTATAAGATTTTATTTAAAATTATTAGAAACATTTAGTCAAGTTTTTTACATAAGGACAATTTTTACTTCACAAACGATATAAATAAAATTTTATCAATTTAGGACAATGGTTAGATGTAAATTTTGAACAAGAAAAAAAATTGAGTGCTAAGATTTTTTATAAGTAATAAAAAGTTAAAAGATTGATAGAAGTAAAAGTAGAAAAACTTTTAAGTTTTACCGCTCAAAAAAAAATGTAAAAAGACTTCCAAATTTGTAAACAAATCAAAGAAAAAGTTTTTTTAAGTAGATCCTCTTCAATCATACAATAATATTCCCTTTTCATTTTACTTCTTAATAAAATTAATTTACCGAGACACTAATAACAGCCTAAAAGCTGGTTATCAACGTAGACGATTTTAAAAAACATGATAAGTAATGAAAAATTGGTCGCTAAGTAAAAATTCATTCTGTAACGAAGGTCCGTAGCCATTTTGAAAGTTCTAAAATTTTCATAATCCAACTGCGCTTGGGCACAATAACCTGTTGCTTATTAACAGAGTTTGAATGACCGTGTAAAAAGTTAAAACAAAATAACATACACGGTCGTTTACATCAATGATATATTAAGAATAACTAGATGTCTAACTGCCGTAAATCGGTATAAGAAAAAGTGAAGCAAAAATCGGCCATTATGGGGGGCAAAATCTTTACGCTATTTATCAAAACAAAACAAATACGAAGCTTTTGATTTGTTAAATTTGCCCCCCATAATGGCCGATTTTTGCTTAAAAAAATACGCGGAAGTTAGACATCTAGTTATTTTTAATATATCATTGGTTTACATAAAGTGAAACAGCGCTATGTTATTATGCGCATGCTCCAGAAATAGAAATCGAAAGCGATGTAAATATGAAAAAAATTTATGATTTATCAATAGTAGCAATTCTAACGCTTTCTCAAACAATTTTACAAATAGAAATCTTCTTAAAAAAATGCAAATTGGGATAGTTTCTATAATAAGCAAAGTATACATGTCTAAAAAAAATCTTAAAATTTAATTGTGCGCAAATGCTAAGAACTGAAAAAGCAGCTATCGATAAAGGTAAAAACTGAGAATTTTAAAGTCGAAATAAAATAAAATCTGAACGTAGAATTTCCAGATTTTTTTTTTAATACTGAAATTTAGTCTATATGCAACATTACAAAGCAAGTTTTACTGAGCATTCAATTTTTTTACTTTACGTTGATGGCTCACAAATGATGACAATATTGCACTGGTTTTGGCTGGTTCTAAACTATCTACAAGTACCATGACTCATGGAGCTAGTGTTGTTTATAAATTCGTATTCTCTAAATAGTTTCTGAAACCTGGTTTGGAGATGAAAGTGTGGTTGAAAATACTCCTTTCACTTTTTACAAAGAAGAAAATGGAAAGTTTGAAATAAATCTAGCACCTTTTATGTAAGATCTATCAACATAAAAGGTGCTAGATTTATTTATTATGTAAGGTCTTTCAACACATATTCTCACACATCTTGATCCACTAGAAAGGTCTAAAGTTACCTAAGCAAAAAGTAAAATGTTTAGAAAAAAAATTAGTTTAGCAAATGTAGCATATGTCAATTTGCAAATGACATATGCTATACTCTTACATTAAAGCAAGTTTTAACACTGCTAGTGTAGCTTACAGCATTAAAATAAGACTTATGTAATATGTACATCTTTAAAAGTTGCCAAATTATTTACATTTTTGTTTTTATGCAGCTGTGATGGTCTTTTACATCATAAGTTCATTCCTGAAAAAAGATATTCAAGTTAAACTTGTAGGAGATTATGTAGTTGCCTTACTGATTTCAAAAAATACATATATGAAGTTTTTATATATCTAGGGATATCAACATTACAATATTAAGGTGATTTGAGTTTTTTTGTGCACTTTATTGTATTTCAGGAGCTTCAGGTGAGTTATTATAAAAGAAATTCGACATTAAAAGGTGAATTTAATTTGAACAACTTATAGTATTTTTTGACATGAAATTTAGTAAATTTAGTACATACATACACGTACATTTATATCTAGGTTTCTTTACCAACTCTGCACATTGTTATTTGGATTTATCTCAAATATTTCAACATATTTGTAGAAGCTCATGAAATTGGATATTTTAATGGTGTTAGAAGTATTAAAAAATAATAGCAGCATCTGTTCTGAAAAATATTATGAATTTATATCAAAGCAAAAACAACTGTCACAAGATATTGCATGATTAGTTGCTATCACAAAATGTGAATAGAAAAAAGTACTAATAAACGTTAAGCAACTTTAAAGCTTAAAACGTTAATTACCAGAAATCGTAGCCTGTTTGAAATGTTTGAAGCCCGAAATATTTTGAAAAACTAATTTTTAGAACGTTTTTTCTAGAAATTCCTAAAAAAATATTTGAAAATTTTAGATAAATAGAAATAAGACTATTCTTTTTTTAAAAACGATTACTTCACATCAAGAAAGAGGCCGTTAGCAAATATTGTCTAAACTTAATGCCAACTCTCTCTGACATGAGTTTATACAAATTTAGATTTATATAAATATCTATATGAAAATATATACGATACGATTTCGAACCATTTAGTGAAACAAGGAATTTCGAATACGACGAATCAAACCGTTTGATTCAAATAAGAACAGATTTGCCTACAAAATTTCGTTATGTAACGGTCTTTTCAAAAGCATATTGACTTGTTTTTAAATAGAAACGTTATTGTTTCAAGGTGCATTTTTTGTATTGAATCAACTATAAAAAACGATCGGTTTTTTTTATTTGGATGAAATAGTTTGTGCATCGCAGTAAAGGATTTTCCTGTTTAGTCTTTAATTTACCGTGCATTTACAAAATCGAATTTAAGGAGACTTTCGACTGCACAACAATATATTTACAAAAGTGATTAATTTGATTTTAGATTACTGAACGAGTATTTATGTTGTTAAACTGAAGAAAATTTCAGAAACTTTTTCCAACTGTAAACATTTTTAGTTTATGTGAACTAATAAACTTAAAATTAACGACCTTAAAAAGCGAATTTATATTTAGGATTAAAACACACCAAAAAGTTTTATTTCAATAAACATATTCAAGATGTTTTCACAAAAAAATATTAACAGTCAACCTGCCATAGACGTGCATGGTATGCACGTGTTACGTTTATCAATCCTTTTTAAAAATCCCTTTATTTTTAATGACTTTAGTTAAAAATTTGTTTTTCGCAAATGGTTTGAGTGTTCATTATGATTAATTTAGACTCAACTTACATTCGTATTCGATTTTTAAAATGTCTAGATATTTATGCCTAGTTACACAAAGAACTCAAAGGAAATTAAGACTAGTTCTTATCAAGGTTGTTTAAGGGATCAGCAGACAAAGAGCGTTATTTGTCCTTTTTTACGGTGCGTCCTTATGATTAAAACAGTATATGTCAACAATACAGTAAAATTGATTTCACCGCCTCTTTATTTCTGTTCCTTATAAAGAAACATCGTACTTTACAATTATGCCGTAAGAAATTCTAATAAATGTGCTAAATATTGCAAACAAGAATTTTTTTTTCTAAGAAAACTCATTTTAAAAGCATGTGAACACAATGGAAGTAACTGACAGCGATTTTATATTTTCTAGAGAGTTAAATGGTGAAGATTTCCTTCGAAAGCAGCATGCGAAATATTCTCGAATACGTCGAGTACAGTGTCTCAACGGTCTATTTTTAGAGGTTCTATGCGATGGAAAGGTCAGGGGAACAATCAACGATTCAACGAAATACGGTATTACTATTACTGCTATTAGAGAAAGTTTCTCATTGAAATTTGAATATCGATTTGTGAAGAGGAAAAAATTAAATAATGCAAACGATAATATGTTTAATACTGCATAATAAAGAGATTCCAGATTTAGAACATATTTAATCTTAGGTGTATTCCATTTGGTAACTGTTGGAATAAACAAGTTAGCATTAAGAAGTGTAATGACTGGTTTATTCATTGCAAACGGCTTGAATAATCAAGTTGAATCCAAGGTAAGATAACATGTTTTTCTTTTCTAAATGTAAAAATAATTTATAATAAAATTCTGAGTAAAATTCTATAAAATACTTAAGATACTCAAAGAGCATTTAAACTTTTTCAACAAATTCAACTTACAACTGTAGAATGAATCGGTCAGATAACTGCAGATATCATTTTTTATTTAATCAAGGCGCAAGGTCAACGACCGTCGATGTTTGCTTTTAAAATATTTTTTTAGGAAGACATTGATTCAACTTGTGTGTTTGAAGAAAGATACTATGAAAATTTCTGCGTTGCATACATCAGCGAAACGAGTAGAAAGCCTTGTGCTCTTTCGATTAACCCGTTCGGTCAAGCACATTTAACGGACACAGGGGTAACACCGATTCTTCGAAAAGCTATTACTCAAAGCCAATCTATGGAATTTGAAAGACCAAAGCCGAGAATTCAACGCAACGCAAGCCAAGTTAACGAGCAACTTGGCCTAGTCTCGTTAAAAAAGTATTACGAAATGAACGCAACAACTTGCTTTCAAAAAGATAGCTTGAATGCGAAATTTAAACGCATGTGTAACACGACTAAGTCTAACTCACTAGCGAACTGCTTTTCAAATAACAAAACGCAAACGAGAACAGAGAGTAGAATTCACGACCTTACACCTAATTCGCTTTTCAAAATTATCACATTATCAAACGATGACAATAAATTATTTCTGAGTATCGTCCGGAGCTTGGATAGATGAATATTAAAACTTTTAAATATGAAGCTTTACAAATGTAAATAGAAAAATAATAATAATATCAACTTTGTTTACAGCATATACTAAATTTTACTTTCTGCGCCTTGATTAGCCAATCGATCTGCTTGCTCATTTCCGTATATGCCCATATGTCCTGGTACATACACCTGTAGAGAAAGAAATTCACTTAAAAATCGAGAATTTTTTTCATTTTATAAAAGCTTGAAATAGATTTTGAAACTTTACTTTACAAAAGAGCCGGAAATGTGTTCAGTTTTATACAAAAACCAGTGATTTTAGAAAAAAGCATAAAAGATTTTGTGACTATTCGAAAACCTTTTGACAAACTAACAGTTATGTTTAAAAGTTTACATCTGTAATAAATATTTTTTTCAAAAAGATGCGTTAAATCAATCCATTCAACAAAAACGCAAAAAAAAAAAAAATTTATCAACTTAATGTGATATTTGACGAGACAAAATGGTCAAAAGATTAACTGGCGTTTTTGTTTTGAAAAGTCTGTATCAAACAAAATTTACATGCAGAAAAGAAATAGCATACGATTAACGTCTATTAAAAGAGACATTTTAAAGGTAGATTTTTATGTAAACTCTTAAAACAAACAAAAAAAAAATTTTAAAAGAGAACCAATCGCAGATGCTTTTAACATTTGTTAATCTATGGATTTAAATCACTGATAATTTCTTGGATTTAAATCACTGAAAAAATTCCTTTTCAAGGCTTCTTGTTTAAAACTTTTTCTGCAATCCATAAATGTTTAATTTTAGCAACTGACGTTTATTTTTAAAAAATTAACATTTATTTGCTTTATATTTAGGTTAGCTAAAAATATTACCCAAGTAACACTTATTTTGGTGCAAAGGCAGCTAAGTCTTAGCATTTCCTCTTTGTTGACAACATTTCCTCCTGCTGAGTTTTTCCAACCATTGGACTGCCAATTTTGAATCCATTCAGTCATAGCTTTATAAAATAAAAGTTAATTTTGTAATTAAACTCTATATTATTTAAGAAAGAAGCAGCTCTTTAAAACTAAAGCACTATTTATGCAAAAGAAATAAATCACCTTTAATGGTATACATACTATCTGTTCTTAATTCAATTTCAGGTAAGTTCATTTCAATAGCACTTTCTAATGCACGGCATGCTGCCTAAAACAAAAAAGTAAGAACAAGCATTAAAAGATTAAACTTTAATGCGTTGAAGTGTTTTTGTATAAATTTAGAGTTGGGAAAGTAATGCAACATCAAAGTATACAAAACACAGGCATCAATCCATACATCAAAAAATGTTTTAGGTTTTTAATGCCCCAGAATTTTGCAATGTAATAAGGTAATAGTTTACTTTATCATCATAAATTTAAAAAGATTTATAAAAATTAGTACAGCTAAAGAGTAACTAAAGAGTAGCTAAAGTGTATGTTAAAATATAAAAATCATACAACAAGCTCAGCTTTTTGATTGGTTGGCTGCTCAACATTAAGATATTCACTAACATTTCTAAAATAGGTAGCAAATTATATTCATTAAGAAAAATAAAATGACAACTATTCTAGCCAATTAAATATATGATTACTAGAGAAATGTAAAGTGGTTTCAAGAAGAAACAGACCCATAAAGATTTTAAAACTTTTTCTTCTTTGAAGCATCATAAAAAAATAACCATATATGATAAAAATGTGATTTTTTTGGCTGAGAAAAAAACATAATTTAACAACTCATAATTAATTTAAAGTAAATTCCATAACTTTGATAATATGAGCTTATGCAAGAGCATGTTAAAAAAAATACCAGAAAATGTAATTTAAAAAAAAAAATTCACAAAATATTAATTTACTTTCTGTTCCACTCATCAAATAAAAGCCAATTCAAGAGTAAGTTATTATGACTTTCTGTTCAACTCATCAAGTAAAAGCCAATTCAAGGGAAAGTTTTCATGAACTTAAAAGTAAAAGATTTTTAAAAAGTTGAAAAACACAGCAACAATTTTGTTATATGAAGGTTGTCAAGTGATGATATGGTTGTTTAGGGTTTCTTCAATTTTAATGGATTGTGTTTATGCAATACCTATATAGATTGACTTAACCAAAACTTACAAAGTGTTGCTTTGAATTATTTCATCAACAAGCATGCTTATTGATTAAAACATAATGGCAATTTATGCTAAACAAGATGAGGCTCTTATCTACACAGTTTGCACAGTTAAATCATGGGTGGAAGAAAAAACTTAATACAACCGATTAAATTTGAGCTTTACTTTAGAATTACTCAAGGTCTTTTAGTGTGATATATTAAACCAAAGACAATTTTTCTGTAAAATAATAGAAAATAAATTCAATATCTTCATCATTTCTAATTTTACACTCCTTTAAATAAGTTATGAGCAAAAAAATCTTAATGCGTCTATTTTTTACTAAATGATAATACAACCTTAACAATGCAATACTCATGAAAATAAACATAAAATTGAAAAAAAAAAATCACAAAAAAAAAAAAATGCAAATACTTTGGATGATTTGGTCCCCAATAAACACCAACTCCTCCAACTGCAAGTTGGTTTCCATTATGAAGACAGCACCCATCTGAGTAAACTACAGGAGCTGTAGGAAGGTCGTTTCGTTCTATAAACCTATGTTGCATGGTGTCTTTTATATGTTGTTTGCTTGTTTTAGAATTAAAAGCATGCTGTGTTTTTTCTGTAAATTAGTATTAAATTAATTAGTAATTGGGATATATATAGCAGTCCTAAATATTGGTAATAATCTTTTGTCTAAGACTATTAAGATGCTAGAAATTTTAAAAATAAATAATAAGAGAAGACTTATTGAATATGTTCTCAAAGGTGACCTGCAATCACCAGAAAATTTCTGTAATAATTTATCTAATATAAAATGCCTTCAGGTTAGTTCACAAAGCGTTAGAAAATACTTAAACAAGGCTGGATAAAAAAGTATGGAACTAAAGCTTTGTCCTCTGAAGGATGGTTAAAAAGAGGCAGATAATTGGTTAAATAAAGTTTGTATCAGCTATGGCCTGGAGAGCCATCAGCAATAAAGAAACATATGATTTACAAATAATCATCAGTAAATACACAGAAACACACAGCTTCAGATCAGAAATGTTTGACAACTTAGTAACCAGAATTTTATGTTTATTCTAGATGGAGCAACGTTTTAAAGTAACTTTAACTTGGCTAAAGGGTTCAAAAGTTTCATCCTGGCCCATAAACAGCTCTGAGACCTCAACTCCATTAAATGTGCAAGGGGTGATAAAAAAAAAGGGGTACAAAAGAAGATTACAAAATATACTAGATTTAGAGAATTTTCTTAAAGAAATATGGGATATTCTTAGATTAGGTTGTTAGTTACTAGTATTGCCAAAAGAATAAATAAATAAATAAATTGATGTCAATGGTGACAAAACAGAGTATTGAATTACATGTCGTTTTGTTAAGATTTTACTGCTCTTTCAGGGAAATGATTAAAAATTACTATAAGTTAGCTTTTATTAAACAATCATTAGAGTCTTAGATTCTTTATTTTAATTTTATATAAAATAATTTGTAGAACTTTGAAAAACTGCTCTTTTAAAAAGACTTTGACAGTTTAGATGATTGAATCAAACTTTAAAATACCAACTTCAAGATCTTTGTAAAATAATTTTTAATATAAACTTTATTGAAAAAAACAAAAAAACCTACCTTTTACCTTAAATGGAATGGTTTTCTTCACACCAAGAATATTTAGTATATTTGTACGAGAGTCTTTCTGAAATTATAAACCATAAATTTTACAGAATTATAAATTTGGTAATTTAAATTTTTAATATATATTTTCACAAATTTTATAAATAGCTCAGAGTTTATAAATAAATATAAACTAATATAGATTAATTGTTATAACTTGAATCTATATTTTTTTCAGTGATCCTTGAGTTTTCCCCTACTTACAACAAGCTGTACCTATTGGCATTATTTTAAACTAATAAAATGCTGATTATACTAAAGCTATTGCTGTGGGCAATTTTATATCTTTTTTGCCATGTTGTCTGATTTTTAAAATTGTGTAAATGTGGAGTATACTGGTTAATGTGGAGAAACTCTGGATGAAATATTTGAACTTAACTGGAATAGATTCAAACAAGCTAAGGAACTTTCTACATGGAGCAGTTTTTGAAGAATTGTAGGCAAATGTCATCAATCACCCTCAGTTTTAATGGACCCTCTAAGCATCCATTGAAATTGAAGATTATTGATGAGACTTCATTAAGTGTAAGACCCATTCTCCTTTGAAGCCTTAAAAGTGATACATATATATACCACATGCATAAATAATACAACAAAGATGTCAAGCATAACTGAAACTCCATAATAGCCATATATAAAATATCTAGAGACTATATTACTTTATAATCGCTATAGTAGATATATATAAGGTCAATTAATTTTTTTTTTATTTTTATTTACCTGAGATAAGAATTCATTTGCCTCTTCATTAGTTTTGAACTTTTTATAGCTAGCTTCAGGATATCCTTTGACTTGCATTTCGCACTCTGCCCTATATTTTCAACAAAATTAAAAAATATAGAGACCCTTTAATCTGAATTCCATATTAGATATATATACCTAACATACCTAAGTATAAACATAAAAACATGTGTATGCAATTGCATGAGGAGGGGCCTAATTTTTGATGATTGGGAAAATCTACAAGCCAATAATTTCTTTATTCATAACTAAATAATTTCAAAATAATTTATATATATATATATATATATATATATATATATATATATATATATATATATATATATATATATATATATATAAAGTATTTCTAAGAAAATAACAATGCTGTATTATGAATGTTATATGTTGTATACATTTTAAAAGTGCCTAACTTAACTTCATGATAGTAAAATCTATATTGACGCTTTTTTTGAATGTGAAATTTAGTGATTAAGAAAAAAACATCTGAGAATTTTATTAAGTTTTAATCTTATACGCTTTATTTTTTTCTCTTTTTTTTTTTAATTTTATACAACAGTATGTCATAAAATGCAACAACAAAAATGTAAGAATAATGCAAAAGTAAAACAGTGTCTCACTTTAATATTAAGTTTTAAAAAAAAAAATTTAATTACAATCAAGTTTAGAAATAACTTTGCTACATACCATGTTTCATAAATACCAGGCTTCTTTCCAACTCTTACAGCATAAAATGGCATGACCTCACATCGCATGCAAAGAAATCTTTTTAACATTGACTAAAATGATTACTGCCGTTATAATTTGATAATACAAGTAGTAATGTAATGGAAAAGTTGCACATATGTAAAAAACAAATTTTAGCATGATATAATTTTATGTAAATAACCTTTATTTAAGCAGAGTATTTTTTTCTTAAGCACCAACCAGACTCAACGAGACTACTTGTTTACAAAATCATTTATTTTAAGGCTGATGACTATTATCACTAGCGGTCCGCTGTGCACGGACTTGTTTGGAGTAATTTTCTCATGTGTTGTTATGAAAAAAATAGACGAATCTCATTGGGTGAAACTTAAAAACACTGAATTAAAAATGGGCTTCTTGTTACGACAATCTTTTTGAATGTCCTCCGGTTACCCGAACTAGCCGAGGTGACCTTTAAATACTTTATCTGACTGTTTCCCATACTTACTACTCTGAAAATGCTTGCTTTTTTATAGTTCTGAAATAACCATTAGTTAAGATTTTCTTAAGATAGAACTTCGATGACTATGTCTTAAAGTTATCTCTCAATCCTAATAAATGAAAAATATTGTATTTAGTTAGTCATGTTCGCGAAAATAGTAAAACCAGGAGGCGAGCAGCCTGACGAATTAGAAAAGCTCATTGGAGAAACTTTATTGGAGTTAGAAGTCAACTCTGATCTAAAAACTCAATTAAGAGAGCTATATGTTACTGGGGCAAAAGAAATTGATATAGGAGATAAGAGAAAGTGCATCATTATTTTTGTTCCTGTACCCCTGTTGAGTCAGTTCCAAAAGATTCAGGTAATAAAAGTTTTGTTTGATAGTATATTGTGAAAAATCACTAATTTTGTAATCATAATTAGATTGTCCTTGTTTAATATGTTTTTATAGAAAAATAAATTTGTTTAGTTCTTTGTTTCTGTATAAAAGGTCTTTAAAAGATAATTTATATCAAAAAGCTAAATATCTCAACATAAAGAATATATATATTTATATTTAATTTAAGGTACGTTTGGTTCGTGAGTTAGAGAAAAAATTCTCTGGAAAGCATGTCATTGTTGTTGGACAGGTATAGTTGCCTTTACTTAATCTGAACCTTTATATTAAGATAATTCCTATTTTAAGAAATTTAAAATGAAAAATAATTTTTATCATGATGCCAATAGAACACTCCTGGAATTTAGTTTAATTTTATTAAACCTTTTCCATATATTTATTTTGTTTTTTAACAAATCTTGTTGCTTATATAATATGCTTAATATTCTAGAGAAGAATTTTGCCAAAACCAAGTCGCAAGACAAGAAATCAGAAACAAATGAGACCTAGAAGGTAATTGTTACCTAAGTACCATAAACTTGTTATCTTATTTAGACATTACTAAAAGGTTCTGAGTTCATAGAAATGATTAGTAAAGACAACCAAGGAGTTAATGAAGATTATCAAGGAAAGCCTACAGTTACTTTGATTAATTGCTATCTAAGCTCTTAAAAAATCTTTTATAGTTATAAGGATTTTACTTCTTGATTTTTTTTCCTCTTTTCTCTGATTAGATGTCTATTTCTGCATTGTTTAAATCATTCTAATGTACCAGCATTTTTAATAATACAATCAGACTGGTTTTAAGAGTTTCAACATCAATATTTGTTTTTCCTTGATATGATAGTTTCATGGTTTTTATCAATATGTCAGAAAAATAGTTGAAAAGAGTATTAGTTTCTTCATCCAGCTTCTTCAATCCTTGTTGTTACTCCACTTTGACTATCAAGGCCACATTTTCATATTTTCTGTTACTTCCAAATAGTTGCTACCTTTGAGAATAATTTTTAAAAAATGAAATTGATTTGTAATCTCAGAAATTTAGTTGTGAAAGAAAAAAAATTTTGCATGTGATAAGTAAAAGGTATGTAGATAAACTTTACATACCTAACCCCCTAATATGAGTGTATTTATACAAGTGAGTTTATTCAAAAGTAATAAGCTGAGAAAAAGACTTATATATTTAAAAATATTTCTGAAATAAGAATTTAACAATAGAAACTATTTTTACATTAAACATTTTTAAAGACTTAATATTGTTTTTAAAAACTATTCAAAAAATGCTGTGCTAAGTTTTTGATTTTGTTATTGTTTGCTTTTTCCTTATTACCATCTGATTATATTGATGTACTTTTTCATATCATAAAAAAACTTATCAACTTGTTCCTGAGCTGCACATTCATCTTTTTCTTCTGATTGTGAGTGATCTGTAAGTCTTATTACAGTTTCAAACATGAATAGTTTTTAAATTAGTATTAAACAACAATATAATATATATGAGACTGTATATCTAATTTTCAAACCATATACTGATATTTTAAAGGTAAAATTTTAGTATTAAGGTATATTTTGCTTCTTTTTTTTAGACCAATAGAATATATCTTTTGGGGATACCAATTGAGCTTTTTCACAACTTTTTGCAAGATCTTCTGTTCTTTTGTTGCCAATTCTTTAAAGAAATATCCACTTTTCAAAGTTCTTTTAGTTTTTACCTTTACGAATTTCTTTTAATCATTATCACTAGTTATTCTTCTGATAATTGATGTTCATGGCTGGGTTTAAAGACCTGTTGATATTCAAATATCTAGCTGTAACCAATTCTATTTTTAAAAAGTTTGTCTTAATCTAACTTTTAAAGATTTTTTTTTTTATTTATGTTAGTCGTACTTTAACTGCTGTACATGATGCCATTCTTGAAGATCTTTGCTTTCCATCAGAAATTGTTGGTAAAAGCATTCGAATTAAATTAGATGGTTCCAGATTGATAAAAATAGTGTTAGAAAAAGCTCAGCAAACAAATGTAGAGCATAAAGTAAGCTGTAACTTTTTATTAGAACGTATGAAATTAGTTAAATAATTTTACTTTTGATTGCATTAAGTGTGTATTCTTTCTTTCAGCTCGATACGTTTGCTAACGTTTACAAGAAATTAACTGGCAAAGACACGCATTTTAGTTTCGAAATATAATCTTGCATGCAATTTTATGCTTCAGTTACTTGTTTTGTATTTCCTATTTTTGAACAAACCTTCCCCTTATTCTTATTTTAAACTTCATTGCTCTCTGTTTGTACACAAAATTTACATCATCCAAGATCTAGGATCTAAAACGTTAAAAAAAATTGTGCAAAATCAGTCTAACAGACTTTCCAGTTAGAGCCTAACCAGGATTGGTGTTCATATGCATTAATTACTATATATTTACATTTGGACCAACCCTTTATTACAGTAAAGTTATATTTTTCAAATTCAAGATCTAGTATTGTGCACATCCTAGTATATATAAAACCCTGCTATAATTTCACTATTTGTTCTTGTCCTTGCAAATCATTGATAGCATGTTAAACTAAATAATATTTGGTCTAGGAATTAATTCGTGCGGTTTGACAAGGGATTACGAAACTAGCTTATTGTCTCAGAGTTTCGTTTAGCCACGCATGCGTGCGAAGATCACTGTTATTGCGCATCATTTTCATTATAAATCATTGGCAGCATTGCTCGATCAGGATTCTTGTCAAACGCAAGAGGACCTTGCAAAATCGTTAGGAGTTGAACAATCAACAGTTTCCAGACGCCTCAAAGCCATGGGTATGATTCAAAGAATGTCTCATTGGGTTCCACATGAATTGAAAGACAGAGACGTGGAAAAAAGAAAGACCATTTGTGAATTGCTGCTTGAAAGACAGAAAAGAAAGGGATTTTTGCATCGAATCGTTACTGGAGATGAGAAATGGATTTATTACGAGAATCCTAAACGAAAAAAGGCCTGGGTATAGCCAGGAAAACCAGGTCCATCACAACCCAAACGGAATATTCACTGTGCAAAGGTTATGCTGTGTATATGGTGGGATATGAAAGGTGTGGTGTACCATGAGCTTCTGACACCTGGTAAAACTATTATTGGAGAACGTTATCGACGACAATTAATGCATTTGAAGCAAGCTCTGGTCATAAAACGACCAGATTGGGGTAACAGACATGGTAAACTCATTTTTCAGCATGATAACGCTCGACCACATGTCGCAAAACCTGTCAAAAACTATTTGGAAAATGTCGGATGGGAAGTGTTAGCCCACCCGCCGTATTCTCTGGACATTGCTCCTTCTGACTACTACTTGTTCGATTGCATAAATAGCGATTTGATTGGACAGCGCTTCACTTCTTCAGAAAATATCGAAAAATGGGTCTCTGATTGGATCACTTCTAATGATGAAGCATTTTTTCGACACGGAATTCGTAAATTGCCGGAAAGATGGGCAAAAGTAGTGACTAGCGATGGACACTATTTTCATTAATGTATTCATCCATTTAGTTATTGAAATAAACCTTCAATTTTCAATTAAAAACCGCACGAATTAATTCCTAAAACCAAATAGCTATTGCATAAGAAAATGAACTGCTCACCAACTAAACTTTCTATTTAGTTGGTGAGCAGTTTATGATTATTATTTTCATTGTTGTGGATTTTTCATAACAAAAAAATTTTAAAATGCATAAAAAGTCCTTTAAAAATTGGTGTTAAATGCCTAGAAATTTACTGCAGTATTTTACTTGTATAGCTTAAAGTAAAAAATTTGCCTCGACTAGGCGTAATAAGGTTAAACTGATTGAAGCAAATAAAATTAATAGCTAAAAGTTGATTTGACAGCCATGAAAAGATTTCAGAGATGACTTTCAAAAGTATCCTCTTTAAGAATATCACTTTAGCTCGATGACTGGATTGAATTAGCTTACACGTATCTTCAACCATTCGGAAAAAATAATGATCTGCTCACAGTAAAGCTCAATAAGCAACCAAATTTTACATTTTAACCTGTTTACAGACCGATTGAGCTATTAGGTCATCATGGTGAAGTATCCGAAGGGCCATGATTTTTAGAAAATGAACCTTTTCTTCGATAGTTGTGCACGGCTCTCATCCCTTACCTAATGAAGGAACGAGTGGGCGAATTGCAATAAGCTGCATTTTTGTTGTCTTAAATGTAATTTTTGTTGGTTTACTTCGCATGGTCTATTGTTTAAGCAGTTGTTTGTTGACACATCCCGTCTGCTACATGTAGTTAGTATCAAGTTGAGTATCTGGGGTCTAAACACTTTATTCCAACACAGATTATGCTCAACACTTTATTACAACACTATGTTTCCAAGATTGTGAGAACCATTAATTTATTTTTCAAGTGTTTGTTACTACTGCTGCCGTCAAGTTCTTTTACTCTTACCTCGTACTTTTCTGATTAGTAGATTTGATTGAATAACACACATATGGCCTGATACTAAACTAATACTGTTTGCAGTCGCCATTCTGGAGGTTTTTCAGAAATACTAACCACACTTTTCACTGTTTTCCTGCACAATTACCAAAACTTATTATTTACCCATGATCTTTTTCATTTTATAGTTGTAACCACTTTTTCTTTATCCATCCTTCAATATTCTTCTCATGCTTCTGCTTTACTTCACTTTTTTAGGACCGTCTAACTCGAGGGCCCTAGGCTAGATTAAATTTGTACCCCCTATTTTTTCAAAATTTTTAAAAATGAAACAATACTGTTAAATATTAAACATTTGTTGTAATAATTGCTAAATTCCCACGTGTTTATTTCATGTATTTTTCCTTAAAAACTCTTTAACAATACTACTGTGATCAAAAAGTAAGGTGAATTTTTTATTTAAACTTCCCGCCTTATTCGAATCGTCCAATCTTTTTTATTTTTAAGTTGGTAGGAATGTCATTAACATTTGCGCCAAATTACATGTCAAACTCATAATTATTTTTTTTTGTTTACGCTTGTTTCTGAAGTACCAAAAGTGCATTCGGCGATTTTCACGATGTCGAATTTTGTTGAGCAAAGAAGTGCTATTAAGTTTTGTTTGCGGAATGATATTTCTGCTGCTGAAACGTATCGAATGTTGCAAAAGACCTTCGGTGAAGAGACTATGTCTCAAAAAAATGTTTACAAGTGGTACAAAGACTTCAAAGAAGGCCGAGAACGTGTTGATGACTTGGAACGCTCCGGACGACCATCGACTTCGATTAATGATCGCCGCATCAACAAAATCAAAGAATTGGTGCTTGCAAATTGTCGGTTAACCATTCGAGACCTTGTTGACATGGTTGGAATATCATTTGGGTTGGTGCAAGCGATTTTGAAGGATCATTTGGGCCTCAGAAGACTCAAATCACGTTTGGTGCCGAAATTTCTCAATTTCTTTGAAAAAGAGCGTCGCGTTAAAACGTGTGAAGCAATGCTTTCTGACTATCAAGACGTCTACAAACAAATTATTACTGGCGATGAGACTTGGGTCTACGCATACGACCCTGAAACAACCGACCAATCGAGTGAATACCGTGAAAAAGGCGAGCCGAGACCGAAGCAACCACGTCAAAGTCGCTCAAAAATCAAGGTCATGTTGACTGTTTTCTTTGATTATTGTGGTGTCGTGCACTACGAATTCCTTCCAACTGGCCAAACTGTCAACAAGGACTATTATTTAAGCGTTATGCGACGTTTGCGTGAAGCTATTCGCAAAAAGAGACCGGAATTATGGGCCAATAACTCTTGGATTTTGCACCACGATAATGCGCCTTCGCACACAGCACTGGTTCTTCGTGAGTTTTTCGCCAAAAACTCTACCCATGTTGCTCCACAACCACCGTATTCGCCCAACTTAGCACCGTGTGACTTCTGGCTGTTCCCAAAGCTCCAGAGACCACTCCGGGGAAATCGTTTTGAGTCCATTGAAGAGATCCAACGTGAATCGGCACGCGCATTGAAGGCTATCCCTACCGAGGACTTTTCGGCATGCTTCGAAGACTGGAAAAAACGTTGGCAAAAGTGCATTGGGGCCGGGGGGGGATTATTTTGAGGGGGACGATACAGATTTGGAAGAATAAATAAAGATTTTTCATTTTATAAAAAAATTCACCTTACTTTTTGATCACAGTAGTATCATTAAAATTGATGTTGAGAAGAACATCAGATTCAATCGATATTTTGGACAGACAGTTCAATCTTTTTTGTAACATACTAGAGTGGAACTCATTTCTGATAAGCTTTAGTTTTGAAAATGATCGCTTGCCAGTGCAATTTGAGAAATTCGATGAAAAAAAATTCTCAAATAACTTTAAATATTTAGAATATTTATTCCAAGTGGTCTCTATTTAATGTTGAATAAAATTCAGCAAACAAATGTTCATTTTTTGAAAAATTTTTAAATTGCTAGCACTCAAAAAAAGTTCATTTTCATTTAAGTCTTTTTTATATGTTTGCGTTAATTTTAAGTAATGATCTTGTATTTCAAAATCAGCTATTGTTTGAAGGTTCACAAGAAATTCAAAATTGTCATTGATGTCATTTTTCATAACATATGTAAAGATCAATGACAATTTTGGGGAACCTTAAAACCGGAGGCCCTAGGCTGCAGCCTACCTTGGATCTGAGTTAAGACGGCACTGCACTTTATTCGTCCATTACACAAGTCAACTCAATTTTTACTGTCCTAAATTTAAGAGTTGTTTTTAGCTAGTATTAGGTTGCTGATTTTAGAAATGGTTTTTACCAGAAATCGTTTTTTTCAGAAACCATTTTTACATGTCACGGTCAAGTATTTATTCTATACCATATCCTTATTATATGAAGTATAAATAAATTGCACAATCAAAATGGTTTATTTCACCAACTTGTTTAAAACCAGGATGTTTAATGATAAACAAGTTTAAAAATAAGAAATTTAGCATAATAAAACAATACAAATAAAAGTAAAGTAAATATTTAGATATTCATATTAACTTGTTCCATTACTAAGCATGTTTATACTTAGTCATTTTGTTTAAAGTAACACGCTCTGTAAACTTTTCTTTGACCAATTTATAAAAGACCGTCATTCATTTGAACTTATTCTTTATTGGCCGCTGGATTTAAAAGTTCTTCTAAATCACAACAATGCCAGTTCCTATGAATGTTAATAGGTCTTTTCCCTATTTTGAAAAAATGTTTGTACCTTTCCGGAAAAAATTTTTGTTTTTAATTCTAGAAGCTACAGTTCTAAGCTTTCTTTACATAAGCCTAATTCTCTCACTAAGTTATTCAGTTCTGATTGATCAAAGGTTTTAGGAACTCCAATACATCTACAAAATTTTTATTAACAATTTTTTTCAGGACTGCCCTCTAACTTATCATTGTAATTTTTAGTAAAAAATAAAAAACGTGTATTTTATCTGAATGGGATACTGAGCGGGTCGCTTATATCTGTTTTGTCTTCGAATGTTTTTGAATTGAAGTTACCTGTTTGCACAACTCTGGCATTTCTAACATCAAATTAGAGAGTAATAATTTTGTAGGCATTAAATAAAAAGTTCAAGAAAATTACGTATTGTTTTTACTTTAATTGTGCGAAATTGTATCCAAAGTGGACTTACTTGTAGAATAAAAACTCGACACAATTGACAAAGACTGATGTTATTTATAAAAATGACGGAGAACTCAAACACCACCCACCTCCGAGATTCCACTCATACCCAATGAGGATTGATCACGAAATCCAACCTTTGTAAATAATATTGCTGGAACGTTAAGAAGATTACTGAATATTGTTTGAATAGTACAATGGATGCAGGCGCTTGTTCCCTCGCAGTACAATGGATGCATGCGCTTGTTCCCTCGCATTAAATTTTGTACTTTAACAACATAAGTATTCAAACATACTGTATGATGGATGTCGTTTGTTATTGGTTTTAAAGATCATATATATAACTGGAGTGTGACATTTAAAGCTCTACTAAACTCAATTTCATCACTCTAATGCAAATTTGGAATTTGTACTTCACGTTAATTTAGCAACGGGAGCAATTTTCAGCAATTTAAAACTAGTTAAAGCGTTTGATAGATCAACAGTGATAGATACTATATAATCAAGTTTAGTTATGCTGTCAGTTGAATATTAACAAATTTGTCATATCCTTTACCAACAACAAAGTATGGAATTTTTTTTTATTTGTAAATTGTTTCTTTAGAAAAAAAAATTTTTTATTAAGTTTACGAACTTTTATTTGATAATTCTGACTTTCCTCCTTAAGGCATAAATTCGCAAATTGTGAAATAATACGAATTAGAAGCATACGTGGGCGCTCTTTCCCTGTTTTTTTTTCCCCGCTGATTTTTTGAGGGGGAAACCTTTGAGTGAAAAAGACACAAAATATATAGAACCAGTACTGCGTGTTAAACATGCGTAACTGTTTTCAAAATTTAAATTAAAGATGAAAAGCAACCTTTTTTATTATAATTAATTTTCAAACCATCGCTGAATATACACCCTAAGATTCTAGTTGGAAGCATTCCTGCCTTGCTCATGATTTATTTATATGCCTTACTCAATGATGAAAAGCGTTTTTATACCTTCTTGAATTTCTAATTGGCGTTTGCTGTTATTTTATGACTTAAAAAAAGTTGATTGATCTATTAAAGTTTCAATGTCTGAATTGATTTCCAAGGATTGTCATGGCAACTTTGAAATGTTTTATGCAGTTTATTGGTGTGGATACTGCGCATGTTTTTACTTTTAGCTTTTAAAAAAAGATCTAAACGGGAAATCACAAACCAAAAATTTACTTTATACATTATCACTATCAGTGTTCAGCTTTTATTTTTCTTCATAAATGAGTTCTGATATTGACAATCATATTCTTCAAAAATATGAGATTAAAAAACGTCTGGGAAAAGGGGTAATTCTTTATATTTTTAAGCTATATTTATACTCTACATACATACATACATACATACATACATACATACATACATACATACATACATACATACATACATACATACATACATACATACATACATACATACATACATACATACATACATACATACATACATACATACATACATACATACATACATACATACATACATACATACATACATACATACATACATACATACATACATACATACATACATACATACATACATACATACATACATACATACATACATACATACATACATACATACATACATACATACATACATACATACATACATACATACATACATACATACATACATACATACATATGTAATCTGTGTGTGTAATCTGTTTTTGTGTACTGCTACCCTAAAAATCACAGATGTATACATACGTGTAAAGTATATCTAGCTAGTCATATACATTTGCTTATATGCAATTATTTATAAGTATTGCTTCCCTACAATATGTAAGTACAAACAAACCTAAATAGGTATTTATGTAGCTGCAATTTTACAAAAGTCTATTAGCAAAATGGTATAATTATTCATAATAATGAGCTCTAATGCTATAAAATGTAGTTGATCTTAATTAGATAACATTCTTTACTTCTTAAATAATTTTATTTCAGGCTTATGGTATAGTTTGGAAAGGAATAGATAGAAGAACTGGTGATGTTGTAGCTGTAAAAAAAATCTTTGATGCCTTCAGGAATCAGACAGATGCACAAGTAATCTTTCTTTATTGCTCATGTATGTTTTTGTTTATCTTATGTAAATACATACTTACATACATACATACATACATACATACATACATACATACATACATACATACATACATACATACATACATACATACATACATACATACATACATACATACATACATACATACATACATACATACATACATACATACATACATACATACATACAAAATATAAGTAAATCAAATATTTATATACTTGTGTATATCTTATTTTAGAGAACATTTCGAGAAATTTGTTTTTTGCAGGTATTTTTTTATTGCGCATTTATTCTATATATGTTTTTCTTTATTTTTTCTTCATTTTTTCTTTAGCAGTTTATAAAAATAAAAATGTAGAAAAACGTTTTTAGTTTCATTTTTGTTTTGTTTATTTCTATATTTAACAAAGTAGAGTAATTTTTAAATTAGGATCTTTTTTTTATTTAAATTTGTAATTCTTTTGAATGCTCACACCAATATACATGTTAATGACTTCTCTACTAATACTGTTTTTTATGATTTTTTAAGATATTTGATAATTATAAACATTTACAGTTTAACATCATTTAAGAGTAGTAATGATTTAAATTTAAAATATAGTTCCAAAAGTTCTAATGATAAAATATTTTTTTTTTGATTTTGAAAATATATAATTTCATTTGTTTTTTTTTTGTTTTAGGAATTTGGAAGTCATGAAAATGTGATTAAGTTATTAAATGTGATAAAAGCAGATAATGATAAAGATATATATCTTGTCTTTGAATTTATGGGTAAGTGCAGCACTAAATACTTTTGATGAGCTTTATTAGTTTTGTAGTTAGTTATCACATACTATAGACAATATTTATGATGCTCACAGAGAGATGAAAAAAATTTAAAAATCTTTTTACTAAAAATCATTTAGGTTAAAATTTTTAACATCTATGTTTTCTTGTTCTAATAACTTATTATAATGATATAATGAATAAAATGTTTCTTAACCTACTAGAAATGGAAACAAATAAGTGTATAAATAAACTTATTACTTTTCAGACACAGATCTTCATAATGTGATTAAAAAAGGAAATATTTTAAAAGATGTCCATAAGCGCTATATTATGTATCAGGTATTTATTACCTGTTCTCTACTTTAAAATTAAAAGTTATTTGTTTGAGGAGTTTTCTAAAAACTAATGCTAGAAGTTAAATATGGAAATATGCTATAAATATTTTATTGGAGTTACAAATAAGTTTTGAGGAAAATCAACATTAACATAGTTACAAGATAGTCCAAATTGAATTGGACTATCTTGTAATTATATTCATGTTGAAGCATGATTTCCTGCTAAAAATCTGTATGTGTCTTGTTATTAAAGTGTAAACAACATACTTTCTTTGAACTCTAACTGTGTCAACTTTTGTGTCAATAAAACATAGTTTGAAGAAAAGTGCATCTATGTTTCACACAGTGATTTAATCTGATAGATTAAATCACTGTGTGAAACATAGGAAACATTCTGCATCATACATACAAGTACTGGTTCTAGTATTTTAAAAGTGGTGATTTTGGCACCATCAAACATACAAGTACTGGTTCTAGCATTTTAAAAGTGGTGATTTTGGCACCAATGACAAAGAATGCAAAATGAGGCTAATAAAGTTTAAGTAAGGTGCTGAGTTGGAGGCATTATTGGACCAAGATTCATGTCAAACTCAAGAGAAGCTTGTTGAAACCTTAGAAGTGACTTAACAAATGATTTCAAACTATCTCAAGGCCATAGGTATGAAGCCAAAATATGAAGAATTTTTTTTGATCGAATTGTGATGGGACAAAAAGCAGATTCACTATGACAACCCAAAGTGTAGAAAATTGTGGGGTAAACCTGGCCTTGTATCAACTTCAATTGCAAAACCAAATTTTCATGACAAGAAGCTAATGTTGTGCTTCTGGTGGGATCAGCTCAGAGTGATTTACTAATTGCTACTCTAATGGAACTATCACTGGAGAAATGTATCAAAAACAGTTGATACAATTGAGCTGAGAATTAAAGCTCAAATACTTCCAAATTTTTCAAAAGCCAAGACAAAGTGATCTTTTAGCACAAAACACCTGGCAATATGTTGCAAAATCAAGGACACTTCGAAGGCATTTCAATGGGATATCCTATCCCACCTGTATTTACCAAGTATTCCTTATTCCAATTACCAATTGTTCCAGTTGATGCTGCATGGCCTGATCAAGCAGCATTTCACTTCTTATGAAGAGACCAAAATTAGGTCTTTTCTTAATTGCCTCAAAAGATGAGAAATTTTTCACAGAATTTGTTTACTGCCTGAAAGATGGGGAAAAGTTGTAGTTAATAATGGACAATTCTTTGAATAAAACACATTATTCCAATTTCTTTGAATAAAGCTTCAAAGTTACAAAAAAAACCTCAAAACTTATTTTTACCCTCAATAAATCGTGTCTGTATAGATTTATACTTACTTTTTATGTTGGATTTTTTTAGTTATTGAAAGCAATCAAGTATATACACTCTGGAAATGTTATTCATCGAGATTTAAAAGTATTATTATAATTGTTATTTAGTTTTGAAAGATGTATATGCAAGAATTTGCATATGTATGCTTATGTGTGTATGTTATTTGTTTAATTACAGCCTAGCAATGTCTTGCTGGATCGAGAATGTTTTATAAAGGTAGATGTATTTTTTATTTTAAAAAACTTTTTTTTTGGAAATATATGTAAGATATTTTTAGTAATTCTGATTTTATGAATAAATAAATATATTTTTAGATATGCGATTTTGGATTAGCTCGATCAGTGCAATGTCTTACATTGGAACATGGTGATCCAACTTTGACTGATTATGTTGCTACACGTTGGTATCGAGCTCCTGAAATTTTACTTGCATCTTCTAAGTATAGAATTAAAACTATATTGACAATTATTAGTTTTTTAAATACTTTATTAGTGGGTGTGTTTAATTTAAAATTGTATAATAATTATTTTAAAACCAAAAACATTAACCATCCAATCTAAATATAATATTTTTTTATGACACTATACCTTTTTTTAATATTGCAGCCTATTTAAGTGGCTGTAAATTCAATTTTTGTAGATATACAAAAGGTGTTGATATGTGGTCAATGGGTTGTATACTTGGTGAAATTCTACTTGGTAAGAATATAGAAAACGAAAAATGTTTTAGGCAATATAGGTGTGTAGGCTTTTAAATTAAATCTCCTTTAATTACTATGATGGCTCAATGACCAGTTATTTATTGTAAATATATATTTTTTGATTCATTTTTAAAAGTTTTTCATCTTGAAATTATTTAAGTATTTAAATCAACTTCAGCATCCTTAGGTTTTCTACAATCCTAAAGCAAATCTTAATTGATTTTTTGATTTAAAAAAAACCTAAAATTTGAAGTTTTTAATGTATCAAATGAAACCATTTAAGCAATTTTTATAAGGGAAAGATTTCTCATTGCAAGTGTATTTTATATAAATTGTACATTAGATAAAGAATTATTTGTATCAAAACTTTGTTTAATAAGTAGACATTGTTGTGTTAAAAGATTTAACAAACAAAACACAAAATAGTCAATAGTTTTTCTCAGAGTTTACAGCTTCAAGTTTCTTTTTAAGGCAAACCATTATTTCCTGGCTCTTCAACATTAAACCAAATTGAAAGAATCTTGACGGTTATCCCTCCACTTACTAGAGAAGGTAATTTATATTACTACAGGTTGTAAATTCTTTTGGATATGCATAGTGTACTTTTATAAAAGTTTGGATAAAGTATGAAGCCATTGTAGCATGTCATGTATGCAGCATGAGAAAATGTTACATAAAAATATATATTTTAGATTCAAAAGTACAATTAACTGTTTAGTATAGTAAATACTTCCATTTGTATAGCTTTCTTGCAGCAAACTACACATTTTCTCCTCTCCTAAAAACTCTCCCCTACAATAAATGTGCATTCAATATATACTTACAAAATACCTCTAATACGCTAATAAAAAAACGCTCAAACTGTATTTACAATATTTCAAGGGAACTACATCAATATCCACTTTACGCAATATCTTCCACACAATTCAATTATAGTTTGAGATATTTAATTTTGTTGATGAAAATGTAATAACCTTTGGGTGTTAAAGTCCATGATACAAATCTCAAAAGAATAAATGCAGATCTTTTTTTTCAAAGTTACAACTTATTTAATGTAAAATTTTTATAATTTCATGTTTATTTTTATAAATGGTAAAAAATTTCATTAAAGTTCTTTGTTTCATTCTTTAAAAAGAAGTTTTTTAAATACACTTTTTTTTAAACTTTTGTTTTGTTATAGATATTGATAGCATTAAGTCCTCTTACAGCTCTTCATTGTTGGAAAAAACTGCTGTACGATCTAGGAAGTCTTTGAACGATCTTTTTCCAGATTCTCCTAGTGATGCACTCGATCTTCTGAACAAATTGCTTCAATTTAATCCTGACAAGAGAATTACAGCAGAAGAGGCTCTCACTCACCCTTATTTGTCTAAGTTTCATAACCCTTTTCAAGAATTAGAGCTTACATATGATGTTGTTCCTCCTGTTGATGATGATGTCCAGCTCTCAGTTGCTGAATATAGAACAAAACTCTATGAGGTTGCTTATTATATTTTGCATAGGAGTTTAGTTAAACTTTAAAAATGCAATATTCAATATTAATCACTTTGAAATTATTTTAATACTTTTGATTAAGTTTGATAATCTTTACCATTTTGAAATTGGTTCGAGAATATAACAAGTTTAATAATTTTTACATCATCATACAATATTATATATGATCATGTTTTACCAACTATTTGTGAAAAGTGTGGTGCTCAAATACACAGCACTAAATACACAACTTCACACGTCAAAATATATTGATCACAACTTTTTGTTAAATAGAGTATCTTACAAAAAAAGCTGGATATTCGAAGACAACGTCGAGTACAGCTCAATGAATTCAAACCAGAAATTCCAAACGATAAGAAAGTTGATGAAAAACCTCCCGCCGAATTAGAAAGTCTCTCAGTTCCAGTTGTTGGTACTCCGCCTCAAAAACATCCACCTCGCGTCAAGTCAGCTCCCTATAATAAGAAAGATGTTAAAACCTCTCCTACTGTAAGTTTCTTCTTTTATTTGCTTTAATTTGTTTTAAACTGAGTAAATTTATTTTAAAGCCCATAAGTTAATCAAAATTATTTCGACATTTTAAAAACAAAATTTTTAAGCACGATTCAGTTATGATGCAAGCCAATCATTCTAGACCAATATCTGCTCATTATAATAAATTTGCAAGTAATAATATACTTACCCGAACTGGATCAAATGAATTGCAATCAAAAGTAATTAGTTCTCCGGTTGTAAGTTTTTGTTTTGGTTATAGTTTATTTTTTAATACATTATTTTACGTAAGGTTTACTCTAAAAAGTTTTTTTACTTTAATCCGTTTCGAATCACAATTGTTAATTAAAAGAAATATATCATTTTTAGATTTCGCGTCAGGGTACTTCGCCCGCCAAGTCAGACAACCAACAGCAAAATGCTACTCGCACTGGGGGTAAAAAGTTATCGTACCAAGAACCTTCTAGTCTTAAAATGGCTAGTTATACACAAAGTCATGCGACAGTTTCAAAAAGTACTCTCAACGCTATCCAAGGGATGTCAATCAAGTAACTTGAAGATACTAAAAAACTTTTTTGAAGCGTCTTAAAAATTGCAATTATGCTAAAATTAGGGCTTTGTGGACACGAGTTTTAAGAACTATACCACTAAAATGTCTTTATTTTTCTCTCTCACCAGAAAACCTGGAAAACGAAGCTTCGACAGGAAATTCTTTTCTTTTAAAAGTTTTTTAATATCTCAAATTTTTGAAGATTTTTGTGTCAGTAAATTTGTAAAAATTTATTTTTTATCTTACTTTTAACGTCGATTCATAATGCCAATAGCGCAATTTTTTAAAAATATTTAATTTATTGAATTTTTTAGAATTTAATTTATGCATTTAAAAAAAAAAAAAAAGAGGCGGTTGTTGTTTTTTTAAATTGTATTGTTTGTGCCACTTATTAAATGCACGTTTCTGACAATAAAGTTATCGATTTGCGAAAGAAATTGTCGAGTCGTAAAAGTTGAACAAAGATATTTTAGTAATAATGCAGCTAGCATGAATCATGATTTTAGTATTCTATTAGAGAAAAAAAAACAGATTATCAAATTTTTATCTTATTATTTAAACTTAATTTTAGTGTTTGAACAAATCTTATAGATTTTTATTGAAAAAATATCTCTTTCAATTCTGACTTTAGTTTTTTAAACTTTATTCTTAGTATTTGAATAAACTTACAGACTTTTATGAAGCTTAAGTGAAACACCGTATGTATGTGTATGTATGTATGTATGTATGTATGTATGTATGTATGTATGTATGTATGTATGTATGTATGTATGTATGTATGTATGTATGTATGTATGTATTTATGTATGTATGTATGTATGTATGTATGTATGTATGTATGTATGTATGTATGTATAAAGTAAGGTTTTGCAAAAAATGCACAGTCAAATGTGTTCTGTGCAACTGCTGTAAAAAAACTTTTATTACTATCAGTATTAAATTGTTTTGCAACATTTTTAGTGTATAAGCAATTTCTTTCATTGCAGAAATTACCTCTGCCAAGTTAATTAAGTTATCGTTGAAATGAGGTAAAAAAAATCTCGAAAACATTTTTGATTAAAATGTGGAGCACGGTCGTTCAAACTCTGTTAATAAGCAACAGGTTATTGTGCCCAAGCGCAGTTGGATTATGAAAATTTTAGAACTTTCAAAATGGCTACGGACCTTCGTTACAGAATGAATTTTTACTTAGCGACCAATTTTTCATTACTTATCATGTTTTTTAAAATCGTCTACGTTGATAACCAGCTTTTAGGCTGTTATTAGTGTCTCGGTAAATTAATTTTATTAAGAAGTAAAATGAAAAGGGAATATTATTGTATGATTGAAGAGGATCTACTTAAAAAAACTTTTTCTTTGATTTGTTTACAAATTTGGAAGTCTTTTTACATTTTTTTTTGAGCGGTAAAACTTAAAAGTTTTTCTACTTTTACTTCTATCAATCTTTTAACTTTTTATTACTTATAAAAAATCTTAGCACTCAATTTTTTTTCTTGTTCAAAATTTACATCTAACCATTGTCCTAAATTGATAAAATTTTATTTATATCGTTTGTGAAGTAAAAATTGTCCTTATGTAAAAAACTTGACTAAATGTTTCTAATAATTTTAAATAAAATCTTATACTTCATATGCAGTTTTTTATTGAATTATTAGCTTAATTTACTTCATGAATATAAACACTCCGTAATGCATGTGGTTAAGTTTGATGGTTATTCACAAGAACTATCCAAAAAGTATCCTATTAGAATAAACCAAAAAAATAACATTGAAATATGTATTCCATGTAATGTTCTCAGATTTAGAGAATGTACACTCATCTAAAGATTTTCAAAACGTTATGATACCATAAAAAATATGATCAAAAGAATGAAATCAACAATACTTCTTTTAAATATGAAAAGGAAAACTCATTATGATAAATACTATTGTTGTCAGCAGATAGAAAAACTCAGTAAAAGTTTAAATATTACTAAATCACTAAAACAAAAATAAAAAGCTTATTGGTTGCCCTGGTATTAGTAAAAAAAGTCTGGTCATCTTCCATGATTGCTACCATTAAAAAAAGCATTGTGGCAGCACATGACTTAGAAATAGATATTGAAGAGCTAAAAAAAGAAACCAATCCTCATTTACAGCTTCACCAGAGTAACTTTTATGGTAAAATACCAAAACAACCATAAACACTTAAAAGAACACTTATTTTGTTTTTTCTATCTTGTGGAAAATATAAAGGTTAACCAACTCAATGAAACATTATGTCTAAAATATAAGCAGCTTATTTTACCTGAAGATTTTCCAGTATTAAAACAAATTCTCTTTTAATTATGTTGACTGTTGCATGTATATGTAAAAAAAAGTTTAATTCAATCAAAGAATATGATTAAGATATTAATGATAGGTACATCTGCCTTGATAAATCATTAATAATACCACAATCTGCCTCATCATTATCATCATCAATATTCTCATTTGCATCTAATTTGGTTTCATCATCATCATCATCATCATCATCATCATCATCATCATCATCATCATCATCATCATCATCATCATCATCATCATCATCATCATCATCATCATCATCATCATCATCATCATCATCATCATCATCATCATCAACATCATCATTTTGATCTCTGTCTGGAGCAGATCTAGCTGCCATTTGCTCTTCCATGGAGCGGTATTCCCAAACTGGTACAAAAGAGTTTAACAGATTTTTTTTTTTTTTTTTTTTCAGATTTACATTTAATTAGTCGTAATACAATAAAGTGCGTGATATATGCTCTCGTAATACAACAAAATCCATGACATATGTCATGGTTTTGTTGTATTATCATAATACATCAAAATATAATAATAATAATCAAAATAATCCTCCTAATACATCAAAATCCGAGATATATGCGTTCGTGATGCAATAAAATCCGTGATATATAGACTAATTTAAATAAAAACTTGGCATCTGATAGAAGATCTAATGATCTTGTCGCCAGAACCATAAAAAGTTATAATAGAATATAACTTAAGCCATTAATAAATATAGACAAATAAAAATGACAAAATACAAAAAACAAAAGAGCATGTTTATACAAATTTCTTTTTTTTAAAAGTATTTTAACATATTGTCATTAAAGAGAATGAATTTTTTAAATTTCTTTTTAAAGACTGGGAAGGTAATTTATAAATAAAAATTAGCTAAAACAGTTTTGCTTCAGAGATTGGGTGCACGATAAGCTTTACAGAACTGATTGAATTTTGTTCGACAAAAGGGTTCAAAGAGTGAGTTATCATTTCGTAGTGTATACTTATTTTTTGTTTTTAAGGTGATAAAATCTTTAAAAACGTGTAAGGAAGAACTGATTTTTCATTGAAACATAAAGCATAATATTTTATATACATTCACTTCATAAATGATAAGTACTTTTATATTTTTGAATAAAAACTTTGAATACGTAAGTCGATTTTCAAAACAAACTAAGCGTATTGCGTGTTTCTGACGATGGTAAAGAGTACGCAACTTACTTCTGCTTGTACCTCCCCAAGCAAGATTTGCATAGTTTATATAACTATGTATAAATGCGTTATAGAGTTGGATTAAAATGGTTTTGTTTAAATAATTTCTTATCTTATATCAAAGTATTATAGATCAAATATATATTATAGATCAAATATCGAATATATATTATAGATCAAATATCGAAGTTTAGATCAATAATCGAATCAAAGTTTTCATTGATTGAGACAAACTTCTCAGTAGTTTTTAGAGGCAAACTGCAACTCTTCACCATCATCTTCAAGAAGCTCATGGGTGATCTCAGTTGAGACATTGATTGCACCTTGCTGTTTTGACATTCAGTCTACTGTTGTAGGATGACTGTCTTTCAACTTGTCAAAAATCTCATCCCTGACACCATAGCAGGCAGCCTACAGCATAAGGCATGAAGTCACATCCTCCTCTTGGGCATCATTTCTCGAGTTCTACAATGAGCTCAACCATGAAAGGACCTACTCCAGTGACACTGTTCTTTCTAATTTCTTTGTTCCTTAGAGAAGCACACCTATCCACAAGATGAACAATGGGTGTCAGTGCTCTATCCATTGTATTTTTCATCAGGCCTATTTTCATCAGACCTGATCTCCTCTGTATTCCTTCAGGTAAGTACTGCCAAACCAGCGAGCAATGGCTCTTTGGCATATTTGTTTGATGTTATAATGTTTAAATCGTGTTTAATAACATACTCAAAGTTATAAGTTTTTTAAATTCGTTAAATATAATGTAAACAAATTTATACAATTATCATGACCGTAAAAATTTGATTTACAACTTTTTGCGGCTTTCAACATCGTTTTAATTAAGTTTTAACGATTTTTAAAGGTTTTCAAAGTCGATTAAAAGTTAAAGCTACAACTTTTCACGGCTTTCATAAACATTTAATTAATTTTTTTCGAAGTTTAACGGATTTCGACATCGTTTAATTAATTTTTTTTCGAAGTTTAACGGATTTCGACATCGTTTAATTAATTCTTTTTCGAAGTTTAACGGATTTCGACATCATTTAATTAATATTTTTTTCGAAGTTTAACGGATTTTGACTTCGTTTAATTTAAGAAACTTTGCCAAACTGACGGCTTTCAAAGTCGAACAAAAAATATACGACTTTGAAAACCGTAACTCGATTGTTTTATCTCTGGTCTAAATTGGTCTGTTTTAGACTTGGACGAACGAAAGATTTTTTTGACGTCCTATGGACGTCTAAATAGGTCTGTTTTAGACGTAGACGAACAGACGAATTTAGTACGTCCTATGGACGTCCTAGGATGTTCCGGGCTGGGGACCAGTGACCTTTTCTTTGACAGTTTGTACAGGTAGAGTTACATGCTGGGCATTTTGCTTTTGGGTGTAACTTACCACCGCACGAGAAACAAGGTTTGATAATTGCTTGATTTTTCGTAGCTGCAAAATTTGGTAGTACGGTGGAAGCCATTGTAGTTGTTAAATTGAGAGCATCTTCGGCTGCCAGTTCCATATTAAATATTAGGCTTTAATCAAATATATAAAGTCACTACAATAACAACAACAAAGTAAGTTAAAAACGCAAGGAATAAACATAATTAATAAATACGGTTCGCTGAAGCGTTAAACGATAAAGAAAGGGAAATGAAGTCTTTAGATCAGAGCTTTTAACATACGACAATATGTATGTATGTATGTATGTATGTATGTATGTATGTATGTATGTATGTATGTATGTATGTATGTATGTATGTATGTATGTATGTATGTATGTATGTATGTATGTATGTATGTATGTATGTATGTATGTATGTATGTATGTATGTATGTATGTATGTATGTATGTATGTATGTATGTATGTATGTATGTATGTATGTATGTATGTATGTATGTATGTATGTATGTATGTATGTATGTATGTATGTATGTATGTATGTATGTATGTATGTATGTATGTATGTATGTATGTATGTATGTATGTATGTATGTATGTATGTATGTATGTATGTATGTATGTATGTATGTATGTATGTATGTATGTATGTATGTATGTATGTATGTATGTATGTATGTATGTATGTATGTATGTATGTATGTATGTATGTATGTATGTATGTATGTATGTATGTATGTATGTATGTATGTATGTATGTATGTATGTATGTATGTATGTATGTATGTATGTATGTATGTATGTATGTATGTATGTATGTATGTACGTATGTATGTATGTAATATATAGGAAAATGCCGGTTCTGGGCCATAATCTTTTTCCCATACTTAAGGTCGATACCTTTGATGCGTTGACTTACCTTTTATTTAAAAAATGTGTGCTGAAGTTATAAAAAATTTCTTACCGCAATAATATTTGTTTTCTTTCCGTGAAGTTCTAAAATTTTTCTTGCCATAATCCGCAACGAAGTAATAAAATAATCTTATCGGTAACTACTTGTCAGGTTTTTAAAAATTTTCCAAGATGACGTCTTATTCCGGACCAAAGAGTTTATTAATTTAAAGCAGGAGGCTCAAGACAATGTCTGCTTTTACAATGTCCATTAGCCAAGATGCTGATTTTATCATTCGCCTGCCTACCTACGGTCATTCGATCCATTTTTTCGGCTCTGAGTTCTTTTTTGTTTATTTTGTTAGTTTGTTGGTTTGTTATTTTTAAAAAATAAAGTTTTTAAAAATTTTACTACAAGGTATTAATAACTTCTTGAAAACCAAACCCTTCATTCAATTTTTTCAAGACAGAAAGACACAAGTGTCCGCAGTAAGAAGTATTACCAAACTGAACCCTTTCGCTGTTATAATAAACGGGACTTTTCAAATAATTAACCAGTTCAACAAGAGGAGGCTGTGCATAAGAATCGAAACTGTATTTCTTATCACCGTCTTTGAACCAACACACCCAATGAAAACCACCTGTGCTCGAATCTCCAGTGTTAATAATCCCGCATTCTTTTCTTCTTGACTTCTTCGGTAAATCGTCTCTCATAAAAACACCTTGAAAGTTTTTTAATTTGAGCCGTTTAGCAGCCTTTATCAATTGAAAGTTGGTTAGAGCTACATTAGGTAAAATAATTCCTTCTGCGTTAATGCATTGAAATTCGATCATTTTTTAATTTCTTAAAAAGTTTATCCAAGTTTTTTGAAAAGGTGAAAGAAGTTTATAGAATAGCTCCTTAGAATGGGATGCTTGAGAAGGGTAAACTAGGTCCAAGCAGCAAACCAGAACCAGCGTATTTATATCCTTTTCCAGTTTTAATGAAGAGCCCATCACCATGAGCATTTTTAGTCCATGGAGTTATAAACAATCCGTTTCCACTTACAGTCTTTAACTTCATTCCATTACCATTTTTGCTCAAGTAAACCACACTACGTCCAGCGATTTTATCAACCATAGCTGAACCTGCAGATGAAGCAAGTCCACCCAATAAACCATTGGCAAGCACTGGAGCTGCACGAGATGCAAGCATTCCTAATAAAGGTAAAAGAGCTCCAATGAAGCCTCCTTCCACTTTAGAGTTGTATGCGATTTGTCTTTTGCTGAGTTTAAGAGTGACACCTTTTCCATTGCTGTATGCTTTTTTAATTTTATTCAATTGCGCGTTAGTGACAGCGAGAACATGTTCACCATTTAAGTCTTGATGAGTGAGTTTAATGCTAGCATCAGTTTTATCATGCATTGCTTTTTTAATTTTATCAGCTTAACCTTGTGAGATGTTAAGTTTGATGTTTTGATAATTGCTCATTTTTTAAGCGTTGGAAAATTATTTATTTCACTTCTCGAATATGATATCGTATTGTGACATCCTCTCCACGAAAATCAACCAAATTTCCATTTTGATCAATGATGCGAGTAACCATTGTTGAAATTTCGAACAGTTTAACAGGAAGATAAATCAAATGCATTGGTCTCTCAATGATTTTAAAACCTGGAATAACATTTGGATAAAAGGAGTAAATGCAATTTAATTGGGTTCTATTAATATAGTACGATCCGATAACGTTGTTAACAATTCTGATGGTGTTAATGCTTGAGATTCTAACAATATGATCAGACTCGTATTCGGAATTGGAATTTAATTTTCTTTTAGTAAACCCTAAAACTGAAGCGATGCTGTTCTCCACGTTAAAGTCAATCAAATAATTCAAGCCAAGTTTAATGGTTGATTTTAAATTATTAAGATTGATTCCAATTTGAAGGTTGTTTGGAGAGTAATTAATTTTATTTGCAATAATATAACTTCCGCGTTGAGCTGTTTTTATCGTGAATGAAATAGACTTTTGCAAATACTCGTTGATGTCTTTAATGTCGTAGCTTCCATCAGGAATGATAATGTTTTCCGAATTAGCTCCATTGTTCATGCTGTATTTGAAAGAATTGTTTTTACTGTTTACATTTGGAATGCTGTTATAAGTCTCAAGCCCGAGAAAAGCCATTTCATACCTTTTACCTTCGTTAAAAACGATTTTGTCTAAAAATTCAGTTGTGATAACACTTGATTTTCCATCTACATTGATTATAATACCAGGCATTTTTTAAATAAGAATTATTTTTTTAAATTGTTTTTTAGAAAAATAAAAAATCGTTAAACCCGCTTCGATATTTTCCCTGGTTCTTTTTGGAGGACAAATCAATGACGGCAAATCCGTGGGGTTGAGACCAGTTATGTCTGCAAAACTTTTTAAATTCTTTTATAGACATGTCCACAGCAGCATGATCTCTGTAGAGGTGCTCAACGTTTTTATCGTCTTGTGGAAAGAGGCAAATAAAGTTGGAATTTTCTCGTATCGTTTGTCTCGGGAGCATGAAATAATTTTGAGCGAAGTAAAAGCAGTCGATGTTGGAGCAAAGAAAATGCCTTTTGAAGTGAATAAAGTTGGAGATAAAATGTACATTGGGAAAATGGAGGTTGAAATAGATGGAGATGACATTATTGTAGGTGGAGAAAGGTATGAAGGAACAAAAGGTCTTTGGGAGCTGATGACTAAATTTACAATACCAAACGAGTATACTGATGAAGATTTGCAAAATTATGAAAAAATTTTAATGGACAGTGATGCTATAAGATCTGATTCGCAACCGCATAAACCGAAAGCTTTAAGGAGACCAAAGTATCAGCAACTTATTGCTCCTATTTGGGAAAAAATGATGCGTATTGAAAAAGGTAAAAAAGGTCGTGGAGTGATCATTCTTCCGAGCGATCCGAATGCGTTGGTGGAAAAGCTTGAACTGAGTATTGCTGCTTGGCATGCTAGAAATACAGGGTCAAGAAATGAGGCTGTTGCTATTTGCGACGAGCTGTTGAGACAAGGGGAGATTAATAAAGAGGAATATAAATCGTTAATGAAGACTATTGATAAAATTATTTAAAAAGAATTTGTTTTATTTAAAAAGAATTTGCTTTATTTAAAAATGCTTATTTGTAATAATCGAAGATATGTGGAAAAGAACGTTGTTGGAGAAGGTGGAATCATTGACACGATTAAAAATTTCATAAAAAGAGCAGCTGCTTCAAGCATGTCAAAAGCAACAGTAAATTTGCTTAAAAATGCTGCAAAAAGCGAAATTGGACGAGAAGCGATTACAGCTGCAAAATCTGCTGGTACAGAGTTAGCCTTTTCTGCCATCTCCGCTGCTAAAGACGTAGCCATTGATAAAGGTAATAAGACCATTGAGAAATTAAAGACTGGTTCATCCATTCAAAGTAAGAAAATGTCGAAACAGAATGTGATTCGAATCCAAGACCTGGTTAAGATGGGAAGAGGAAAGAAAATTGCCTGAAAATGCGTATTCCGATGAAGCTCACGCGAAAGCTAACGCGGCAGCGCAAGTGAGGGGAGCACGCCCTTCGGGCGTGCGTGGCGAACTTTATATCATGTCCTTCAGACATGATATGAAGTGGGGGGGGGGGGGAGCGCGTCCGAAGGGCGCGCATGCCTTCTCCTCCGTGTGTGTAAAATGAATTTAAAAAAATTTATTTTCTATAATAAAAATGATAAGAACCGACCGATTAATAGTTACTGAGAGCCCAGAGTATGATATTGGTATTAAAAAAGTGGACTTTTTCGAGTGCCTTCCAACCAATCTTGATTTAAATTCTTCAGGAACGATTACGTTTGAGATTGACTGTCAATCAATTCAAACAGTGCCATCAGAGGCTTACATTCTCATTGAAGGAGTGTTAAAAAAGAGTGATGGAACAATTTACGCAGCTACAGTCAAGATCGCCTTGGTGAATAATGCTTTGATGTATTTGTTTAACGACGTGAATTATGATTTGTCGGGAGAGCAAGTGGAAAGAGTTATTCATCCAGGTCAAGCTACCACCATTCTTGGAATGCTAAAATATCCTTATGGATTTCAGATTACCGATGGATTGAAGCAAATGTGGTTTATGGACGCATCAAATCTTGTTGAAAATTCAGGGTTTAAAGTTAGACGAGACCATTTGTTTGCAGACACTACATCTGTTGGAGCTTTTTCGTTTAAAATTCCGTTGAAGCACATTGGATTTTGCGAAACCTATGACAAAGTTGTTTATGGGTTCAGACACACCATCACCTTTATAAAGAAAGAATGATGCGATTTACAGAGCGGAGAGCGTTAGTGCAGGAATGGTTGATCTTAAAAAATTCAGACTTTATATGCCTCGCGTTTAATTAGATGTTTCGAGAAAGACTGATTTCATGAATTTAATGGGTAAAAAGATTCCCATTCAAGTGGCTTATAAATCAAACAAATGCGAAAGGCAGCTTATTCCAGCTGGTCAAACAGAATTTACCTGGTCGCTAGGAAGAATCACCGATAAAAGCGTTCCAAGATTTATCGTGTTTGGACTTCAGCAAAACAGACCTTCCAGTCAAACTGTCAATCCGTCTATATTTGACCATTGTGATGTTAGCAATTTTTACGTGACCGTTAACGGAATAAAGTATCCAAATTACAATTACGACTTGAATTTTGGAGAAAAGAAAGTGGTCATGGCTTATGCAGATGCGTTCTCTTTTGATGAAAAATATTACGGTACAAATGAGTTTGTTTGTCAATCAGGGTTGACCTTGTTTGAGTATATAAAATTGTATCCCTTGTTTTTTGTTAATATCAGCAAGCAAAAAGAAAGAGTGGCGTCAGAAACAGCTGAATTGGTGGTAAACCTTAAATTCCAAACTTCGACTATTGCAAATACCGTTATTTTTGCAGTGGTTATTTCTGATAAATTGCTTAAATTTGTTTCAGATGGAACCAACATGACTGCTGTTTATTAATTGAATTTGAGATGAATGAAATTATTACAGAATTAAAAAGATGGACGATGTGTTATCGAAAGTTTCATCATGGTGGTCAAAACGATCAATATGATTTTTAAGATTCTTTGAATCTTTTCGGGAAATTTTAAAAATTGAATTGACTTAAAAAAAAAATCTTGGTATAATAAAATGAGACATACAACATTGTATTTGAAAGATTTGCTGGATGAAAACGGTGTTAATAAAACGGCAGTCGATTTAATAACGTTGTTGGTGCTTGCGGTTGAAAATAATTTGATCAGTAAAGATAAGATTTTAGAAAGAGCAAAAGAAAAGAAAATACGTGAAATAAAAGAAAAGAAACCAACCGATCCAAAATGGGAATGGCTTTGTTTTGTTAAGAAAAAGCCCATCACTGTGAGAATGACTAACATTGAAACAGGTGAGGTGACTGAATACAAGTCTCTTTACAAAGCGATGTTAGGGACTGGTCGTGGATGGAGATATTTGGAGCGTCGAGATGGAATGGTGGACAATGGAATCAAGATTTAATTTTTAAATTCTGAAAAGCTTGAAAAACGTAAAATGCTTCAAAATTGATTTTTTAACTTTTGTCATGTTGAAAAATTGACTTAATGGTTGTAATAATTATCGTAAAATCACTGAACATTCCAAATAATTTTGCTAAATAAAGTTGCCAAAATTTAAAAAAATTGAATTCGAGTTAAATAAATTTCTTCCCAAATTAAAAAGATGAATTGTTATTTGTTTGCTTTTAGTTAATGTAATGATAAGGATATTATTTCTTTTGAGAACAATCAGTATTTGGTTTGTCTTGATGAATCAGGCAATCGGTATGTGATTGATTCTTGTAAAAAACGATATTCGGTATATATTGATCGATTAAAATATGAGCAACTGATTGATGAATCTGGTCAACGGTATGTGGTTGATGTTCATGGAAATCGATATGTGTTTAATGCATCAGCAAGTTCTGAAGTGATTGATGAATCTGGAGCTTCTTATACACTTGGCTCTGATAGAGATGGAAATCATCTTTTGGTTGATTTTGATTCTGGTTTTGAAGAATGGGAATACGATCAACAGTTTGAAGAAGACGATTTGCAAGAAGAAGATGATTCGTTAGAAGAAGGCAATTCGTTAGAGGAAGATAAGTCTGAAAACGATATTATCGCAGAAGAGTGGGAAGAAATTCAAAAATTAGCTTCAAGTCATTGGATGGGAAGATTTTGCGCTCCTGCTGCTTAAACATTTTTTAAGCCTGGAAAATTCTCTGAATTTTTTAATTCTTTTCGAAGAATTTAAAAAGTTGTTGAAAATAAAAAAAATTGAATTCGGGTTAAATAAAATCTTGGCATAAATAAAAAAGATGAGTAGATTCGGAGGATTTATCTTCCATTTTTCTTCCCCTAATAAAAATGGAAGATAAATCCTCTAAAGAATTAAAAGATAAAAAAGTTTCAATGGCATCATTACGAAGGGATGCTAAAGAAAGGGCTATAAAAGTCTATACCAGAATGACCAGGGAACAGCTCGTTGAAGCCATAAGAACAACAAAAACCTGTCATTGGGTATGGACCTGCAGCTCGTAGACCGACGACTGATGCTAGGCCTTTGCCTGCTCCTCGTTCGATTGCTCAAAGTCCAGTTTCGAGGTCGGTTACAGCACCGCGCCCTGATCCTGCTCCGAGTCGTCAAAAACCTGTCATCGCTCCGAAACCATCAACAATTCCACCAAAACCTGTCATGCAGAAACCAGCTCTTCCTCCAAAACCAACCCATTTGTAAAATCCTGTTCCATCTCCTTGTCCTGTAAGTCCGGTTCCTGCTCCTCGTCCTGGGTTGTTTTCAAGAATAGCAACATCTGTCTACAGCGGTTTCAACAAAATAAATGCTCTCGTTGATCCATTCATTCCGAATACGGTAAAGAATGCAGTGAGCAGCGTGAGAAATGGAGTGGAAAAAACGATAAAGTCTCTCAAAGACGTTGTATTAGGTAAACCGGTGCCTGCTCCGAGCCCAATTGTTCAAAGAACGATTGAAAGACCGGTTATCGCTCCAAGACCTGTTAAGATAAAGTTTGTATTGACTGAGCATTCAGCGGAACGTTCTGTTAGGCAATTTTCTTACGAGTCTTCTGTTCGATATCAAGACCTTGTTGCCTTTTTAAACATGGTTAGAGAAGCCGCGATCAAAGTCATGGAAGGAGAAATAAATACAAAAGTAAGAATTGCTTTAAAGTGTGAAATGAAATCTGTAAGCATCTTAACTGGTGAAGAAACTACTCGAATGGCAAGTTTCTCATCCAACTCTGAAATTATACTAGGGGGTACAAATTTAAGAACGTTAATGGGTGAAATGGAAGAAAAGATCTTGGAAAATAGTGTCAAATACAATAAATTGGGATCCAATTGCGTAATGTCTAAAATTTTAAAAATGGATATTAACTTTATTGATTACATTCCTCTCAGAGGTTATACCTATATTGATCTGCCTAGTGAGTTGAAAAGTAAAAAGGCAATCATCAACATGGAAAACGAAGACGATCAATGTTTCAAATGGGCTGTCACCAGGGCGCTTAACATGAAAGAAAAACACGGTGAAAGAATTGACGAAGACTTGATTAAAAAATCGAAAGAGCTCAATTGGGAAGGAATGGAATTTCCTGTTTATTACCATAAAATCGACAAGTTTGAAGAGAACAATCCAGACATTAGCATCAACGTCTTTTGCTATGATAATAAAACACCTCAACCTTTACAAATATCTAAATTTTTAGATCGAAAGCATACTGTTGATTTGTTGTTTATTTCAAACGATGACTCTAACCATTATTGTCTCATTAAAAGTTTCAGTCGGTTTGCTGGTTCTTCAGTATCAAAACATCAGCACAAAAAATATTTCTGCAGAAATTGTATGCAAGGATATCACCAAGAAGAAAAGCTTAAAAATCATCAACCTTATTGTTATGATAACGATTCAATGAGAATTGAACTTCCTGAAGAAGGGACAACCGTTCAGTTCCAAAACTACAACATGTCCATGAGAGTCCCTTTTGTGGTGTATGCTGACTTTGAAAGTTTCATCAAACCCTTTGATGACAACACTGAATATACTGATGATGAGTCGTACACCAAAAAATATCAAAAGCATGTTCCAACACTGTTACGGAAAAAGGTGTCCGTGTCTGAAAAAAAAGGTGTTAGCGTAAAAAGGTGTTGATAATACGAACACGAACACCTATATTGGTGTTTATGTTAACGTAATAGGTGTTGAAGACAAAAAAATACAAACTGTTTAGAAAGTAGGTGTTAGCGTTAAAAAAAAAGGTGTTCACGTAAAAAGGTGTCGACGTCGACACCTTTTTAAACATAAAGCTTTAAAAAAAAAATTCCTAGGGCGAACGAAGAAAAAGCTTATTTTGGAATAAAATTTTTGTCATTTGTCGCGAAAAATATTTGCAATGGCCTTTCCTTGTGTCAAGTGTTCATTTAGATGCAAATCCGTTGGCAATTTGCTATCTCACTACCATCGAATCCATTATGGACAAAAGTACTTTAACTTTTCATCATTTACATAAAATGTATACACACATGCACATACACGTAAAAATTAAAAAGTTATTATCTAATTGAAAGTTATATATAAATATATATATATATATATATATAAGTTACAAACTTTTATACATTCAACTGTCAAACATTAATTGTAACATTTTAATTTTTGTGATATTTTTTAGAATACCGTGCCATTTTTGTTCTGCTGAATTTAAAAACTATGTAGGGGAGACTGGTTCTCCTAGGGACGCCATGTACCTAGGGACACTCAAATATTTTGAGAATTTTGTATAAGCATAATATTTTTTGTATGTGACAACACTCCACCTCTTGAGGTCAGTTGACAGCCGAAGTGTCATCGTGTTGGTGTGAAGCGTTGCAAAGTGGTGATTAAAAATTGATTTTACAACCCTTTTACGTAAGTTTTTTAACATTTTTCTTTTTTAATTTCGCCCTTATAATGTATTTAACAAAATTTTTCTTAGTTTATACGAATACATTATTTTGTTTGCTTGAATATTGCGTTAGTAATATCTCTCAAATCCTAACCTCAAATTTTTAGTCGGCGTTTTTTGTCAATATGGCACTCTATTGTACCTAGGGACATGTACCTAGGGACATGTCCCTAGGTACAACAAAGTGCCGAACTTCTGTATCATCAGGAATTATTTGTGTTTTTATGTAATAAATAATTCATTTATGAATCGTGGTGTAATAAATAATATAATTGTGACTCGTTGTGCAGTAATTAATAGGAAATAATAGTTGTAATTCAATTTATGCCAATAATAATAAATAATTAAAGTTATAGTTATAAGTTATCTTTAGTATTTTTTATTTTCATTCTAGATTTTGTTTGTCATGCCACGCAGCAAGAAACAAAAAATCCGGCAAGATCCAGATAAAGAAGTTGTGGAGAAGGCTGTGAAGGAAATAGTTGCAAATAAAAATACAGTCAGAGGCGCAGCAAAAATATATGGAATATCGAGATCGATGCTTTGCCGCCAAGTCAAAAAATTTAAGGAATCTGGACCTGAAAATTACTCGTATGAAACAAATTATGCACATTGGAAAGTTTTTACTCATAGCGAAGAGTGTTTACTGCTTGAGTATGTTCAAAAAGCTTCTCAACTTCATTTCGGATTAACAACAAAGAAGCTGAAAGAACTAGCTTTTCAATTTGCCAAAATAAATAATAAAAAATATCCTGAACAGTGGGAAAAAAATCAAGAAGCGGGCAGTGAATGGTTGCGTACATTCAAAAACAAATTTAAGGAAATTATATCATTAAGGAAACCTGAAGGAACTAGTTTAGGCCGGGCTACTTCATTCAATCGAGAAAATGTGAAGAATTTTTTCAATATATACACCGACATTCTACAACGACACCACTTCGATCCGTCAAGGATTTATAATGTAGATGAGACGGGAGTTTCAACTGTACAGGCTTGTCCAAAAGTATTTGCGAAGAGAGGAGTCAAACAAGTTGGAGCAATGACTTCTGGTGAGCGAGGCATCAATGTAACGATGATTGCCGCAGTGAACGCGATAGGAAATTCGATTCCACCTATGTTCATTTTTCCTCGAGTCAAATATATACAAATGACAATGATGAGAGGAGCTCCTCCAGGATCAATTGGGGCAGCAAATCCCTCTGGTTGGTCGAACGAAAAAACATTTAGTGAATTTTTGGATCATTTCATAGCGCATGCTCATCCAAGTAAGGATAACCAGGTAGTTTTATTAATGGACAATCACGCGAGTCACATTTCTATTGATGCTATTGGAAAAGCCAAAGAAAATGGCATTCATTTGGTGACATTTCACCCGCATACTACTCATAAGATGCAACCGTTAGATAGAACCGTCTTTAGTCCATTTAAAACACATTACAATAATGCTGTAACCAATTTTATGATATCATCAGAAAACGCAGGAAAGCCTATTACTATTTATCACATTGCAGAACTAGCTGGAATGGCATACACAAAAGCGTTTACACCATCCAATATAATAAATGGTTTCAAAGTTTGTGGCCTCTATCCACTGAATCCCGATATATTTTCGGAAGAAGACTTTTTGCCATCAAGCGTGACTGATAGACCACAAACATCAGAAGATAATAACCCACCTACATCGTCTCAGGGCTCACTTTTGCCATCAAATATGACTGATAGACCACTAACATCAGAAGATAATAACCCACCTACGTCGTCTCAGAGCTCACTTCTTTCAACACCGCCAAAATCTGATTGTACAAATCTGAAATCTGTGTCTCCTTTCGATATAATGCCATTACCTAAAGCTGGTCCAAGGACAAACAATAAACCTTCCCGTAAGGGTAAAGCACGTATTGTTACTGACACGCCAGAAAAAAAGGAAACAGAGGAGAGGAAAAGAAAGAAAACAACTTGTAACGATAAATCGAAAAAACAAAAACGGGAAATACTGCCGAAAAATTAAGTTTCTAAAAAATATAAATCGAAAACAAAAAACACATTTCGTTTAGTGGGATCATCTCCATGTTCCTCGAAACAAGTATTTTGCCGTGTTTGTCACAATATAATACAAAATGATGATAAATGGAATAAATGCATAGTCTGCCGAAATGCAGTTTGTGTAAAATGTGCAGAGCCTGGTATTCTGCCATTTGATTTTATTTGTAAAAGATGTTTAAATGCTTATAGCGACGATAGTGCTGCAGATAAAGATTACAATCCAATGAACCAGTCTTGTAATGAAGATTCTTCTTAATTAAAGTATTTTTTATTCTGGAAAATTTGGTATCACTCTTTTTTACCTATAATTATTAACTATTTTATTTTAAACACTGTTGTTTCTTAATTAAAGTATTTTTGTCCTGGATATGTTGATGTTACATTTTTATCTATAAGTTTTAAATATTCAAAATATATTGCTGCTTCTCAATTCAATCATTTTTTGTACTGGAAAAATTGATATCACTTTTTTTCATCTATTGGTGTTAACTATTTTAAATATGTTTATTTACAATTTAAATATTTGTTTGTTCTAGAAAAATTGATCTCACTATTTTTTATTTATTAGTTTTAACTATTTTAAATAATATCGTTACATTCACTACAAATAAATAGTTCTTTTAACGATCTATATCACTGTTTTAGTTTCCTTTCAGGATTTTTTACAGGTTCTTTTGTATTTATAATTATTAGCTCAATAGAAGCCAATCTGAGTATTCAATTACCCAGCGTCCCTAGGTACAACCGCCGTCTCTAGGTACAACCACCTATGTCCCTAGGTACAACCCCATGTTGTACCTAGGGACAAAGTCAGACCTCATTTTGCGGCTAAAAAAAAGTACTAAAAAATTGGATTATAAAGCAGAGATTCTCATCAAAAGTGCACAAAGGACCATATTTTCATATACAGTTTTCAAAAGTTCAATTATATTCACCGATGAAAAATTACACTCATTAACCTAAAAACGTCCCTAGGAGAACCAGTCTCCCCTAGTTGCTAAAAATCATGTTTATAGAAGGCATCAAGATGAACGACAACATAATATTTTACAGAATCAGATTGAATCACCTATTCAATCGGATTTGCCAGTTTGTATTGATACAAAGTTATGTGACAAAAATGCAGACCAGTCCACTGATATATTTGACATGTTTGATGAGATAAAAAAGTTTTTTATGATAACTATGAATTATCATTTGGTTTCTGAAAATACATCAAAAAAGTTACTTTTACTACACGGTGATTCAGTTAAAGCTATATTGGGTGACGTATGTAGCTCATTTAAAAGTTTTTTGCAACAGGCTGGCATATCAATTCACAACCCATATGCCCAATCTTTCTTGTATAAACTTCAAAGAGACAACAGTATTGATTTGTGTTTATCACATTGTATGAGTCCAGATAAGTTTGATAGTTATTTAGGTAAATTGGGTCATGTAAAAGCAGTGAAAGTTACTGTTGGTGAGGATTTTTTTTATCATGTGCCTCTAGGAGAAAACCTAAAAAGTATTCTTAAGGGTCAAATAATTTTGCACCGGGACTCTTTATCTTTTTCAAAATCAAACTACTTTCAAAGTTCTATCCTGCCATTTTCAGATCCAGCCAAAACAGTATACATTGGTTTGTATTCTGATGAGTTAGAGGTATGTAACCCAATAGGTACCAGCAGGGGTATACATAAAATATCAGCCATTTATTTTTCTATTTTAAACCAAAACAATAATGGATCTAAAATGAGCAGCTATCATTTAGCTTCATTGTGCAATTTTAAAGTGGTTAAAAAAATTACACTCAATGAGTTTTTTAAGCCAATTATTGATGACTTGTTCAACTTATTATTTAATACATTTTTTGTAAATGATGAAGAATATCATGTTATTGCATGTTTTATGGCTGCTGACAATTTAACAGCTCATCCGCTTCTTGGTTTGCAATCACATTTTCATAGTGGATACATATGTAGACATTGTTACTTCTGTGTTAGACAGGAAAACACAAATGTATTTCAAAGAACTCATGAATCTTATATTGTTGATAGTACAAAACAACAACATGGATGTTTGGAGTTATCTCCGTTTTTACACTTACCGTATGTATTTTTACCTGCATTTTTCCCAAAGTGATTTCATGCATGATTTTTTGGAAGGAATAAGCCATGTTGCAATTTCAACATTTTTGAATCACTACATGGCCAAGCGAAAACTAACATTGATTGGTATGAATTTATTGCTAAGAGATGTAAAATTGCCAGTGAATTTAATATTGTCGTCAACTTATATGACATCAAAGCTGGCACTTACTGCTAGTGAAATGCTAACCATTTCATTGTGTTTGCCATTGTTTCTTTTTGATAATTTCAATGATGAAGATGCACCTTATTGGGATATGATGATTATCCATTGTGAAATTTTATTGATTTTAAATAGCCGTTGTAATGAACATATTGAATCGTTGTATTTTCTTATTCCACAACTTATTAACTATATCAAAACATTATATAATGGCACAAGAGTAGCAGCAAAGCTTCATTTCATCACTCACTATCCTGACCTTTCAAGCTACATGGGAACAATGAAAACTTTCTGGTGCATGCGTTTTGAACAACAGCATCAGATTTTTAAAAAGTTAGCTGGAGTTTGTCATCAATTCAAAAACCCTATTTATTCATTTTCAAAAAGATTTCAAATGCATGAAACTTGTAGATGTCTTCTTGAAAGGACTAATGATATTGTTCCAGGTAAGCTGCAATCATAATTGATGAATCACATATTTGTTTATTTTCATGCAATATAATACAAATATTTTATTTTTCAGGATCTATCTCATATGCAAAGATATCTCTTAGTCATGCTCAAGTACTTCTTGAACCGTTTAAACCATACTTGAACACAATTTTTCATACAGAAAAATTAACAGTCCAGGGAAAACAGTTGACAGTATCTTCTTATTTGATTCTAAGCGAAGAAAAAGCTGTTAAAATAAATTATTAGATGTCTATTAACAATGTTTGGTATGCAATGTGCCAAGAAATAGCAATATCATTTTTTCCTTTGGTTGACTCATATGTTGTAGAGCATCATAAAAACTCATTTTCTTTACTTGACATTTTTTCTCTTAAATCAAGTGCATCTAAATCTGTTGAAATGAAAGAAAAAGAGTTTATTGTCCGATTATTTATCATATGAATATTTTTTATGAGTTGTTATTTCTGCCTTTTATGTTTATAATTTATTTAATTCAAAATTAAACAAAACCAGTAACTATGTATTGTCACTTTTTTTCTTTGGGCCCTTGAAAAAACCCAGGGCCCTGGCAAACTTCTGCATCCTCCCTATTACCCTCTTATAAAGCCAGCAGGTAGGTCAGGATGTTTATATCTTATATTAATGATAATTAATATTAATGATAGTATTAATTTTATACTAATTTAATACTAATTCGTTAACTATATGCTAATAAAAAAATAATTTACTTTTTGCGTTATATATTATCATTGATATTTGCAGATGCAATCAATTAATGTACAAAAAGGTGACACAATTAAAGTTATTCTATACACATCATATTCTGATTTGCTGTCAAAATGTGGCAATAAGTTCCCATGTTCGTCCAGTAATTTGCTACAATTGTATGATGGTTCTGGTGCAGAAATAGATGATGGAGAAACCCTCGATTTTTTAGTTAAAAATAATAATTTGAAACTAGTTTTTTTGGAACGTCAAGTGTCAAGTTTAGCATTAAATAAATCATCAGAAGAATAAAGAATCAGAAGTTGTGGGAAATGAAAGTATTTCTTTAAAACAATGGCCAGGTTTGAAATTTGAAATCCCAACAGATGCAATTGTGGAAGCAAGACTTACATGTGGGATACTTGATGCCAAATCAATAGTAGCAGATGGTCAATTTATGAACCACTGGGTTGGGATCATTTTTCATAAAGTATTGGAATATGTTGATCAACAAAATCCGTGTGTTTTTAGTTGTATTATATAGATTTTTTATCTAAATATTTTAACTCTAAGTTCTTAAACTAAATTAGTTATTTTCAATATCATAGATATATAAATGGAATTCAGTTAAGTGAGCTGGTGATGGTTATTCAAGAAAAGTATCCAGAGTTCAAAGCTGTTCAATATTCAGTGAGTTAATCTGTGGTGTAGTGGTTGAATTAAATAAATTAAATTATAATATTTTGTTGTTTAAAAATATTTTATCCTTGCTGAAAAAATGTAAAGTTTTATTATAACTATTATAAAAAATTTTTATTACAGTTGTGTTATGACTTTTAAATAAATTGAGTAAATCTAAAAAACTTAACATGTGATTTTTAATTTATTATGAATAAAATTTTAATAAAATTATAAATTATAAATTGAATTATGAATTATAAAGTTTTTTATATTTTAATATCATTTTAAGTAATAATGGAAACTACACAAAACAATACACGATTAAATTGACTAGAAAAGAAAACCGTTAATTTATTTTTTTTACTACTAGAAATGCTTCCACCAAAGAATTATTGACAGGTTCAAAAATTATAGAAGAAAAATGAATTGTGCTTCTGTCATTGAAAAGCGAAAGAAATATGCAAAAGCTACTGTGTCAAAGGCAATGAAGAGGTTTTTTTTTATATAAATATACTTGATTATTATGTATTTGATATATTTTTATGTAATTGATATATTTTTATCACAGTGTTTCCACTCCTCCTTAAAAATCTTTAAAAATTTAAAGCCTAATTAAATTAAATATCTATAAAAAGATGAAAAGTTTGTCAGTTTTCATTAATTTCTCCTGATTTTCTTTGTTTACTTTCAAAGCAAGATTAAGAAGAAAATAATGGAAAATATATTCCGGATTTTTCCAGATATTTTATGCAATCAGTTTTCCGGATTTTAAAAATGTGATATGGATGATCAATGCTTGTTCAATTTAATAATTTTTTTTTATTTTATGATCATATTATATATTTCTATTGTGCCCTAATCTATTTTAGAACAGTAAGTGACAGTGATATCAATGAACCATTAAGACTTATAAGCAATATTAATAAAGTATCAGATGTTGTAAATGAGGCATATGTAAGTTTACTATTATCTATTTGCTCCCAATCTTTTTAAATTGCAATTCCTAGATTGTCACAAAAAATTGGGTACCACATATTAGCTTTATATCTGTTTTATAAATTAACATATTTTTGATTGTATAAATGTTTATTACATATTTTAATAAAACACTTTAGCTTGTTACAATTTCAAACAATGTTCAAACCTCACTTGAACAAGAGGTTGTAATGGAAACAACTTTCATGCAACGTAATAATGCAAGAGAAACTGTTGGATTTTTGACAGAGTTAGAATTATTTAAGTCCTACTTTTTATCAGCTGAAAATGTAAGAATTTCTTTACCTAATTTGTTTTTGACGTTTTTCTATCTATTTGAAAACAAAGATAGTTTGTAAAAAGTAATGATTTTCTCCTTAGTTGTCCTTATTTTTTAATGAAAATTTTCCTGTTCAGGGTTAAATCTTCTTAAAAATTGGGGAAATTTCACCTTAAATCTCCTTAAAATCCTTATTGGTATCCTCATTTTATTAGTGGTAACTGTGAAAAATTATATTTTTTTAGGTATATGATGAAAGCAAGAGAATGCTCCAAGTGTATCAGTTAAATGAGAGCTCACCGTACAAGGATAATGGACTAGACTTTGAAGAGGTTCAAGTTTTGATGAAAGATTCGCTAAGAAATATTTGTATGAAATGGGCCCCATTTTTAAAGAGATATTCATCTGTTCTTAATCTGGTAAAGATGGTAAATCCTACAATGTCTTCTTCCGATTCACATACAATTGGATTTCAATTTATTGTGGCTAGATGTCGTCAAAAACTTGTAGAATTTACTGATAAGGTAAGTTTAACTTTAAAGTTAAAGTTTTTTTGAATTCCCTTTACAAGGCCTATGGAGCTACATTTTTTAGTTATTGTTACAACCCTCTCTCAACTCTAACTCTAAAACACAAGCTTTGATGTACTACATGATGATGAATCTACCACAACGACGATTTTAATTTTTTCAAAATTTCTTAAATCATTTAATGTAAAATTAATAATAATGATTATTTAGTTTAAAGTTATTGTTATGCCTTGAAACTCCATTCTATAACTGTTTTATTGCATAATTATTATTGCATAATTTATTGTATTATTTATTGTTTTTAGTGTATTATTTGCGTAATTAATAAACAAGTTAATATAAAGTATAAGTTGTTTTTAAATGCATATATCTTTTATGAAACTATACTAGTTAAAATTGTTCTGCCTTCTTTTTTTTTTTTGATTAACATCAAAAATAACTTATTTTGATCTATTTGATTAATTTATTTATTTATTTATAGAATATGATTCATCTTCACTATGAAAATGGAGATTTTGCAGTTACAGTTGACAAATTTTCTATTCCCTGTGCAAACTTAATTGAAGTTCTTCTTGTCGGCACTTCTTTGAGTGTAGCGTTTAATTTAATACATTGCAAAAAACAAGAGGCAGTTTTTGAAATATTAGAAATAAATATGCAAATTAGAAAAATGAGTAACATCAAAATTGTAAAATCTATTTTGTTACTTTTATAATGACTTTGTTAAAATGGTTTAAATATATTTTTGGTATTGTCTTTAACATTTTATGTTAATAATTTTATGTTTTTTTAACATTTTTTATTATATAAATTGTTCTAAGTTTAATTTTTTTTTGTCACATTCACATATTTTGTGTTTGTAAATTATTTATAAAATAAATAGCTGATTATATTTAATTGATTATAAGGCTTCGATTCTTAGTTCTAATTCAACTGAGTATAATCAGCAGTATTACAACTCGTCAGAGTCTTAAAATCAGTTATTACATCATACAAATAATACAACTGATTGTAAGGCACCATACAGTTAAGGAAAAATAAAATTAATAAAGAAATTATAAAAAATTATAGTTTGTATAAACTTTTGCCTATTTAAAGGATCTTTGATTTAAAATGATATGAAAAAGTTTTCAAAAACCTTTCAGGAACCTATTTGATAAATGCAGTGTTAGATATTATTATACATTGTATATAAATGTATTTGTGTGATTTTTTTATTTTGTATATTAATTGTTTTATAGAGATCTTATTTGCTCTCAAACGATTTTTGTTTAGTTTATTCAGGGGTACAATAAATAGAAAACAACAATGGGTTGAACAAAAGATTGAACTTCCGACTGAAAATATTTAAGAGAAAGAACTCTCTATTGAGAATTCTTTCTCATCATCTGTAGATGGAAAAAGTAAAGTTAATGAAAAGGTAACATTACGTGGTTTTTCTTTTATGAAATGAACTAAAAATGAAATACAGTAGGAATATGTCTTAGTAATTATTATTATTATATTTTTTCAATGATAAATTATAAAAATTTTTGCTCGTTTTTAGATATTCATTCATCAAATGTCTGGAGAGCAGATATCTGTTATACCATTTTAATGCAAGTTCTGTTAGTTGCATGACAACCTTTTATTTGCAAAAACTGGTGAAGTCGAGTATATTTTCAAAGTTAAAAAAAACAACTTAAAAAACTTGTATTAAAATTTTATTTCAAATATATGAATTTGTTTTTTACTGATAATTTTTATTTGTTATAAAATGTGCTTGCATATTTATAGTCTTAATGTGTATATAATATAAAATGATAGGGTGTTTTATAAAACATATATTATTAGCGCTCATGGAACTTTTTTTTCATAAAACTAAATTGCAAAATTTTTTGTTAAAACATGCTAATTATGAGTGAACAGAAAGGTTAAGAAGATCATGTTTACTTTTAAATAATTAAATATGTGCGTCATAAAGGCATTGTAATTGCATGAACACCTATTAAACATGACCACCTTTATTTGCATCGACACCTTTTAACAGCAACGCCTATTAGGTGTTAATGTAACAAGAACACCTTTTTTTACATCAACACCTTTTAACGGCAACACCTAATAGGTGTTCATATCACGCATGAACACCTTTTTTCTTTTACATGAACACCTTTTTCCGTAACAGTGTAATATGTATAATAGCAGTGCTCCTTCTGCTATTATATCAAATGTTTTGACGAAAACCTTTATAAAGGAAAACCTGTCATGTACACAGCAGAGAGCGATGATGACGATGTTGCGCAAAAGTTTGTAACCAGACTTGAAACAGACCTTAGAAAAATTTTCAGCAAGATTGATTTAATAGAAAACAAAGTCATGACTGATGAGGATGAAAAGAATTTTAAAGATGCAACACAATGTCACATTTGCAAAAAAAATCTTGACGGTGATAAAGTGTGAGATCACTGTCGTTTGACTGGAAAGTACCGAGGTGCTGCTCACAAAGATTGCAAAGAAAATTACAAAATTCCAAAATTCATACCCATCCTATTCCACAATTTGTCTGGTTATGACAGCCATTTGTTCATCAAGAAATTAGGTGGGAAACTCAATTGCATCCCCAACAACAATGAGAAATACATCAGCTTCTCAAAAAGCATCAAAGTGAGAGAATTTATTGATAAGAAAACTGGTCAACTTCGAGAAGTATGGAAAGAATTGAGGTTTGTTGACAGCTTTAGATTCATGGGTTTCAAGTTAGACAAACTGTCTAAAGATCTAAACGACGATCAGTGCAAAAACGTGGCTGAATATTAGTGATGTGCCGGAACCAGTTTATGCCGAGTCTCCGATTCCGGGTACCCGGCTGAAAAACCGGGTCCGATTCCGGGTACCCGGCACCGAGTCCATTTTTTTAAAAGTTGGAATACAAACCTGTGAAATCTCTAGCGATGAACTATTCACACAAAATACGCTTTTTACGCTAACTAACCAAAAGTTATGTGGCGGAACTACCATTTAGCAAAACCTCGCAATGCAGGGTGAGGGGCCTGAGTTGTAGGGGCCTAAATTTTTTTAAAAGTTGTGCAACAGTTTTTTAATAACTATACTTAGTTTAAAATCATTTTTCTCTCCTGTTGGTTCGGGCCTAAATAATATTTTGTATGGAAGGGGGCAAAATTTGAAGTTCCGCCACTGAAAGTTTTATTAGGGAAATTAAAAGATTAAGAGAGACAAAGAATTGCAAAAAAAGGTAGACTTTCTCAACTGTAGTGTGATTAAAATAAAACAAATTTAAACAAATAAAAAAAACTTAAACAACACTTATTTGCTGTATCTTATTTTAATTGTTTTATTAACTTTAGATTGTAATGAACAAACATTAGGTATCGTTATCTGCTTTTAGTCTGCTCCTTGTTGCTTCGTATATGTCCCCACCAGCACTAAATAACCTTTCACTTTCTATTGATGACAGAGGTGCTGTAAGATATTATAATGCCATCTTTTTAAGTTTTTCAAATTGCATTCCACATTTACTCCACCAAAAAAACGGACAACCTGTATTTTCTAAAAGAGGCAGAGATAAATAGTTGTCTATTTCTTGAGTAATTGCAGACCTTAATATTGTTTGCTTCTTAATTATGTCAGCAACTTCAATATCTATTAGTTCTCTTTCTGCCTCGGAACGTTTTTCACTCTGCTTTCTTCCAGTTCTCATAAAAGCTACATCTTTAAAACAATCATCAATGCTAATGAATCCAGTAGAGGCTGGAGCTTTTACTATTGGAACATCGTCGGAGTCAGAGTCAACAACATCTTGCGCTCCTTGCATTTCTTTCCATGCTTCTTCAACCCACTCTATAATAACATTTTCATCTGCATGTTGATAAAGTAATTTATATCGTGGATCCAAAAATGTTGATGCACATAACATTTTATTAAGCAAAAATTTATCAAGTCTTTTGGTGACAGATTTTATTAGTTCATCAATCATCGTCATAATCCCAGCGTATTTATCACTTGATGAAGCTTTTTGTAATAAAACTTTTAATGCAAGAACAGATGGTATAATTATTGCGCAAGTTTCGTCCCTCCTACCACATTTTTTTGTTAAGTTTTCAAATGGAGCAAGAATGTAAACAAGTTTTTCGACTATTCCCCATTGATAATTAGTAGGAAGTTTAATTTCATCAAACTCTGCTGCATAAGTGGTCAAAGGAACTTTTTGTTCAAACGTTCTTAGTAGCATTTCAAATGAACTGTTCCAGCGGGTTGGAACATCTTGTTTCATTTTGTGAGGTTCAGTACTTAATTGCTGCTGAATTGATTTTAATTTTGCACATGCTATTGGTGAATGATTAAAATGGGTCGTTATTCCTCTGCATAAAGTTAAAATTTCCTTGATGGTTGTTTGGCTAAATATAGAGTCATGAATACATAGCTGCAAAGTATGGATAAAGCATGGAATTGATGTCATTCCAATGTTTTTTACTGCAGCCTTCATATTGCTTGCATTATCGGTAACAATAAGATGAATTTTGCTTAGCGGGATTTTAAAAGATTCTAAACCTTTTTGTAAATACTCTTTTATATGAACACCTGTGTGATTTTCCGGAAAATGAATTACTCGAAGAACAGCAGTTTCTTGGGAAAATTTAGTTGGATCTATCCAATGTCCAGTAATGCTTAAGAATGCGATTTTCGCAGTATCCGCTGTCCAGATATCTGTCGTCAAAGACAAATAGTTTGTCGCGGAGATTTTTATTTTTATATCTTCAAACAGTTCATCATACATGCTAGGGATTACGTTTTGGCTGAAATATGTTCTACATGGTAATTTGTAATTGGGGTAAGCATCTTTAATCAGTTCATTAAATCCCGTATCTTCAACAATAGAAAATGGCTGAATATCCAATGTGATAAGTTTGCCTATTATTTTATGGATTCGAATAGATCTGTGGTCATCAATATTCCATAATTTTTTTTTGTTTAAAGCATGAATAATGTTACTTTGTACTGTATTGGTGGTAGAAGCAACTGAGGTTTCAGAAATAGACGGAAATGATTGAACCTTTTTTTTTCCCGCAAGTTCAAACTCTTTGGAGTGCTTTAAACGCAAATGTTTTACCATTGCTGTAGTTCCATAAGACTTTAAAGATTTTCCTCCTCTCGTAACTAAACATCACATAGTTTGCACTTGCTCATATGAGGAGTCGTGCTTATATCAAAAAACTTCCATGCTATACTTTTTTTATTCATAATTTTTCTTTCAAATAAAATTTCTATAAAGATAATGAAAGTACGTTTGATATCATACGTTTTCGATTATTTTATATAAAACGATAATTTTTTTAACAATACGCTCGAAATGCGCTACAAATGAAAAGCGCTATCAGCATTCGAAAGAAGAAAAATTATCTTGTGTTCTAACAGAATAAAAAGAAGCTTTTAAATATTTTTTAACCCCATTCATTTTATTCGTATTCTCAAATTATTTTATTTAGCGTTACAGTTTTTGTATTCGTATAAATTTTTTTGCAAAAATATATTAAAAAATATTTTAAGTGAGATTGTTTTAAGTTAATAGAACTTTGTGGTTATCAACTACATAACGCTCTTAGAATTATATCAAGAAGTTTATTGGTTGAAGTTTATTGGTAGAAACTAAAAGAAAAATCATTTTAAGATAAAAAAGAAGATACCCGGTGCCGGGTACTGCAACAAGTGGCCGATACCGGGTACCCGGTAAAACAGCCGATTTGCCGGGTCCCCGGGTCCGAACCGGGTACCCGGCACATCTCTACTGAATATTACAAAGAAAAGAAGTTTGACTTGTTAAGAAAAAAAGGCATTTACCCTTACGAATGGGTGGACTCCATTAAAAAGTTTTCCGAAACGCAATTACCTCCTATCGAAGCATTCCATTCCAAACTGAACGATGAACCAGCAAAAGTTGAAGACTATGCACACGCTCAAAACGTTTGGAACGAATTTGAATGTGTCACGTTTAAAGACTATCACAAGCTGTACAACAAGTCTGATGTGTTAATTCTAGCAGATATCTTTGAAAATTTCAGAGACGTTTGCATAGAATATTACGGTCAAGATCCCGCCTGGTATTACACCTGCCCTGGACTCGCTATGGACGCTTGCTATAAAATGACTGGAGCTAAAATAGAACTTTATAGCGATCCTGACATGCTTAACATGACACGAAAAGGAATTCGAGGAGGAATAAGCATGATACGAGTCTCCTATGTATTTGTTATTAGCATTTCCAACCGACTTGGAAATGCTAATAACAAATACATGGGTGACTTGTATGATCCTTCAAAACCATCAAAATTCATCCAATATTTAGATGCTAACAACTTGTACGGATGGGCGATGAGCAAACCTCTTCCCGTTGGACGATTTAGATGGATGACTGAGGAAGAGCTTTTAAATTGGAAATCCATGCCATGCATTCTTGAAGTCGACTTGGATTACCCTAATGACCTTCACGACAAACACAATGATTACCCTTTAGCCCCTGAAAGAATGACCATTGGGAAAGTAGAAAAGCTGGTTCCTAATTTAAACAATAAAGAAAAATACGTTATCTATCATGAAAATCTAAAACTCTATGAACGAATGGGTTTAGTCATCAACAAAATTTATCGAGGCTTCACCTTTAGAGAAGAACCTTTTATGAAAAAGTACGTCGACTTCAACACTGATAAGAGAAAAAACGCAAAAAACCCTTTTGAAAAAGAATTCTTCAAACTGATGAACAACTCCGTCTTTGGAAAAACAATGGAGAATATTCTAAAGCACGTTGATATTAAACTCATCACCACAAAAAAAGAAGCTTTAAAATGGTCTAGAAAACCTAATTATGACCGAAACACCATTTTTGATGAAAACTTAATCGCGGTTCACATGAAAAAAACAAAAGTCTTTTTCAACAAACCCATTTACTTGGGAATGTGTATCCTTGACATCAGCAAAACTCTCATGTTTGAGCACCACTATGACTACATGAAGCCTAAATACGATGATCGAGCAAAATTATTAATGACTGACACAGACTCGCTTTTTTACGAAATTGAAACTGAAGATTTTTACAAAGACATTGCTGATGATGTTCTAGAAAAGTTTGACACGAGCGAATTCAGCAAAGATCATACTGCCATTAAAAGCGTTGGGTTCAAAGTGGGTGAAAATAATAAGATCATTGGAAAGTTCAAGGATGAAGCTGGGGGAAAGCAAATCACACAATTTTTGGGCTTAGACCTAAACTCTATTGATACAAGATTCTTAAAGACGATGAACACAAAAGATGCCAAGGTGTTAAGAATAGCGTTGTTGAAAAGCACATCACTCACCAAGATTACTACGACTGCTTAATGGATAAGAAAGAAAAGCTTGCAACTATGAACGTTATCCGATCTCATCTTCACGATATTTACACTGAAGAAATCAACAAAGTCGCACTCAGCGCCAACGATGACAAAAAATTCATTTTGGAAGACGGCATTTACACCTTGGCTATTGGACATTACAAAAGCAGACCTTGTCCTGAGCCTCCTGCTTTAAATTAATAAACTCTTTGGTCCGGAATAAGACGCCATCTTGGAAAATTTTTAAAAACCTGACAAGTAGTTACCGATAAGATTATTTTATTACTTCGTTGCGGATTATGACTTGAAAAATTTTAGAACTTCACAGAAAGAAAACAAATATTATTGCGGTAAGAAATTTTTTATAACTTCAGCACACATTCAACGCCTTAAGTATGGGAAAAGGATTATGGCCCAGAACCGGCATTTTCCTATATATTATGTATGTATGTATGTATGTATGTATGTATGTATGTATGTATGTATGTATGTATGTATGTATGTATGTATGTATGTATGTATGTATGTATGTATGTATGTATGTATGTATGTATGTATGTATGTATGTATGTATGTATGTACACTGCAGGCCAAAAGTTTCCGGACACTTGATATTTTTTATATAAAAAGCTAAAATCTATCCTGTATCATTAAATTAATCAATAATATTAATTTATAATACTTAAACTTACTAATTTTAAGTTTTTATGTAAGTTTGAGATCAGTAATTAGGTATTACTGTCCTCAAACTTACATAAATAAGTTTGTTTTTTTAATTGCTTATTTTAACTTGATATATAGCTTTACATTACTCTAAGGAGTTTGGTCTTGTTAAAGTTATTTATTTGTTGAAACATGAAGGAAATATTTATAATATAATGATATCTGACTAAAATGATTAAGAATATCTAGTTTTTTTTAGTTTTACATTTGGTATTAATGACGGTTGCATTAAAAAATCTTCAAAAAAATTTTAAAATTTTATAATTCTACTATTTAATTAAAAATATGGGTAAAAAACCTTCTTTAACGGTTGCAAAATGTTCTGAAATAATTACATTACATAAAGAAAGTTTTTCAGTTCGTAAAATTTGCAAAAAATTAAAATTTGCCAGAAGTACTGTACAAGATACCATCAAACAATGGAAAGAAACAGGCATTTTTGAAGACAAAAAAAGATCTGGTAGACCACGAAAGACAACAAAAGCTGAAGATAATAGTATAATATTGATGAGTAAAAGAAATCGAAGACTTATGGCCCCGGAAATAACTTAAGGCTTTAATAGGAGTCATTCAAAATCTATTTCATTAACCACTAAGAAACGACGTCTCAGACAAGCAGGACTTTCTGGCCGTATAGCGGTCAGGAAACCGTTTCTACGGATTGGAAATAAAAAGAAAAGGTTATAATGGGCTATAGACCACCAAAATTAGACAGAAGAAGACTGGGGAAAAGTACTATGGACCGACGAATCCAAATTTGAACTGTTTGGGCAAAGACGTAGAATTTACATTAGAAGAACAACAAAAGAAAAAATGATCCCAGAGTGTTTAGTGCCGACAATCAAGCATGGTAGTGGGTCAGTTATGGTATGGGGATGTTTTTCTTCAGCTGGTGTAGGTGACCTAGTTAAATTTGAGGGTTTTATGAAAAAAGAACAATATAAAACAATTCTAGAAAACAATGCTATACCTTCTGGCTTAAGAACTATTGGTCGTGGTTTTGTTTTTATGCAGGACAATGACCCTAAACACACCTCAAAATTATGTAAGAATTATATAAAGGAACAAGAGGATAATGGTGTCCTCAAAAACATGACCTGGCCAGCCCAATCACCAGATTTGAACCCAATAGAGTTACTGTGGGAAGATTTGGACAGAAAGGTCAGACAAAAATGCCAAACATCCAAGAGCACCTGTGGCAAATATTAGAAAAATCCTGGTTATCAATTACACCCGAAATAAATAAATTAACAAATAGGATGTCACGGATCGCAAAAAAAGTGATAAAAACTTGTGGGTTATTTTTTGACGAAAAGACAGTTTAACAATAATAGTGTTGTTAGTATTTTTTTTATTTCATTTTTTGTCTTTTTTTTTTCTTAAATAATAACTATATGTATCTTTTAAAAAATAAATATGATATTTGAATTTTATTGAAATAATTATGGGAGTTTGAATTAAAAAATTAAACAAAATCCAAGTGTCCGGAAACTTTTGGCCTGCAGTGTATGTATGTATGTATGTATGTATGTATGTATGTATGTATGTATGTATGTATGTATGTATGTATGTATGTATGTGTGTATATATATATATATATATATATATATATATATATATATATATATATATATATATATATATATATACACACATGTATGTATGTATGTACATACATACATACATACATACATACATACATACATACATACATACATACATACATACATACATACATACATACATACATACATACATACATACATACATGCATGCATACATGCATACATACAGTATTGGACAAAACATTTGCAACCAAATAATGCTAATTTAGTTTCTTTATATAAAAGTGCTGCATTTTTTCAATTTAGAGAAATAACTATGTAACTGTTTAGAGACAAAGTTCTTCAAGTTTTACTCATCACAAAGTTCATTATTTGTACACAAAAATTAATAAATTAATCAAAAGTATTAAAAAAAGTTGATTTTCTTCTGGACAAAACAAGTACAACTCGACAAAATTTTGACCAAGCTGTATTTCGCTATCAATATTTCGTGGCGAATCCTTTGTTGTCAATCACAGCCTTTCTTCTTCGAGGCATAGATTCAATTAGGTGATCAATGAAACTTTGTGGAATCGCTGCCCAGGCCTTTTGGATTTGTTCAAACAGTTGATCCTTATTACAAACACCTTCACGATTAATTCTGCGGTTGACAATCTCCCACAGGTTCTCCATCGGGTTGAGATCCGGAGATTGAGGCGGCCAATCCATCACCGATAGGTGGTTGTCTTGAAACCACTGCTTGATTACTTTTGCAGTGTGTTTCGGATCGTTGTCTTGCTGAAAAACCCATTTTATTGGCATAGTCCATTCAGCATGAGGTAACATAACATCTTTCAGGATATTTTTATACATGAAACGGTCCATTATTCAATCGTTTCGATGTATTGGACCTAGACCGTTAGCATAAAAACACCCCCAGACCATTAGATTGCCTCCACCATGCTTTACGGTCTTATGGCAGTAATATAAATTGAGGCGTTTTCCGGCCGGTCGACGTACATGGCAAATGCCATCGCTCCCAATGATGTTGAACTTCGATTCATCACTGAACAGGACAGTTCGCCATTTCTGCACATTCCAGTCAATATGAGATGTAGCAAACAGTAGTCTTTTCTTCTGGTTTTTTAGTGAAATCAGCGGTTTCTTTGCAGGGCGTCGAGAAAACAATCTGGCTTCAACAGCACGTTGTCTGATTGTTCGGTCCGATACAGGCAGCTCTAATTGCTTTTGTATCTCGACTGATGATATCCAGGGATCCTTCTTGACGGATCTGACGATCATAGAATCCTCTCTAGAAGTGGTGGAACGCGGTATTCCACCTTTGTTATCTGCTGCCAACTTCCCCGTAGAACGATATTTTGAACATAGTCTTGATACGATCCATTTTTTCACGCGATATTTATCACAAATACTTTTTTGTGACATTCCATTTACGTAATCGTCAATAATTTTCTGTCTTAGTTCCAATCCAAGACTGTCGGGAGCCATTTTTGCACTTGAAGTCATAAAAATATTTCTGGATGCTACTGGATGCTTCCAGATGCTTCTTCTGGAAACTTCTGGAAGCTTCTGCATGCTTCTGGATACTTCCTTTAATTTTTAAAAAACTTCCGTGACGTTGACATGGACCAGACTTAAGAAAATGAAACAAACCAAAAAAGTTGCACTTGTTTTGTCCGCTGCAAAATGGCACTTGTCAACGAAATTCTGCCTGTGTGCTGTCACCTGTCAGCTGATTGCTCATGTCATGGCATGCTATGACTCCAGACTCCTGAACTGTTTGCTGTGGTAGTATAGTTCGTTTCGTTTTTAAGACATTTAAAATTAGGAACACTTTTTAGCATTGTTCGATGTTGGTTGCAAATGTTTTGTCCAATACTGTACATACATACATACATACATACATACATACATACATACATACATACATACATACATACATACATACATACATACATACATGTATAAAATTATTTTTTTAAATTCAGATGAGATTTTATATATAAAAACTCATCTGAATTCAAAAAAAAATTGTTTAATTTCTACGCTCAGAAAATTAGATGATGTGTTTTTAAAAGTGTAAACAAATCAGCATATTCAAGAATGTAAATTTACTTAGAAAAGCGCAACTTTAAACTTTTTGATATAATCTTTATCTTATTTGAATTATTTTCTTATGCAACTGAGATACGCTTATTATGATTTCAGTTTTAAAAAGAGTTTAAAATGTTGATTTCTATGGACACCTATAAATAATTAGGTTAGCGATATATAATAGAAGTCAAAAGTACGACTCGTTTTCAAGTTTGAAGCGGTTGCCGTAACTATAGTTTGTGTACTTTTGACTTGTGTTAGACATAAAACAGATATATCATTAGCGATAAAGAACAGAAGTCAGAAATACAACTCGCATTGTACTTTCGACTTCTATTGTTAGATTTGTACTTTTGATATCTGTTAGTTATCGCTATATTATACCAGTCCAATCAAAAGAAAACACGCCAATATTATTTTTATCATTATGGTAAAGATTATTATTATTTGGTACAATACTTGATTGAATATTCACTAAACTGTTTGTGCACAATAATAACAATACCATGGTGACCTACGGTTCTTTTTAGAAAAGACAAAAACCGGTAAGCTGTGAAACCACTGCTCACACCGACTACACTACGCCATTTGCTTCTCTTTGATTCGGTTTTCCACAGGATTCCATGGCATTCTACAACTGCAAAAAAGTTTAATAAAAATTTCCTTATGAATGAATCTTTTGCAATCTGCTAACAATTGAGGGAAAGAAGAAACTTTGTTAGCCTTAATGCAATGCAGCATGTGTACCCTCATCTCTGGTATAGAGAATGTTATATTGTCTGGATTTGTTTTTGTACTTACAATATGATAAATAAAAGAAATAGCAAAGACGCCACAATGTACCCCATTTACATTAACAGTTAACTTATCATGTGTGGAATTCATTATGGCACATATCTGTTGTTTTGTGTGATTTGCAATTTTACTACAAAACAGACTGTCCATCAGGAAAACCTCACCAGGGGTCACTACTATAAAACTCATTACGATCGGAATTCACGAACATTTCATCGGAAACCCGCTGAAATGAGCGGATTGTTACTATAAACATATTTTTTCGTAATTTCCGCTAATTTCAGCGTAAAAACCCAATTAAATTTTACGCGATCTTTGTGTAGCGGAAATCGTAAATCCGATAATTTGAGCTAGCTTTTTTTTAACAGTTTCTTGTTTTGAAAACAAAAACAGAAATCAAACTCAGTTTCTAACATTTCTCATTGACAAAATTAGAATAATAAGTTCTGCATTTCATTTTTCACTGTCCACCTCGACAACAGATAATCAACAGTGGGTAAGAAATTTAAAATATGAATTTGGGCACGAATAAATTTCTTACTTTTTTCAGACCAAACTCTATTTTCATATGAATTTCTCCACAAATATCAAACACCAAGGTTATCATTAAATAATATTTGCAAGAAAAGAGACTATTAAGGTTAGTGTCACTAATAATGAAAGAAACTGCTTTGCCAATTACAAATACTTTTATCTAGATTTCTTCATACTACAGTAGAACACACTGAATTTGAATGTAAAAACTCAGAATTTAATTCTAGAATAGTTGTACTATATTCTATAGAACTATTTGAGTCTAATGTCAAAAACAATTTCATCCAGTGGTATTAGCTTTTGACTCCACATACTACTTTTGTTAGAATCTGTCACCTTCTTTGTTGTCACTTGTTTGATGTTGTCCCAGAAGTCCTACATAGTTAAATAATACATTTTAAGTTTGTAACATTTTACAACATTGATTACATCCTATACTATGATATTGCATTATTGCAGTATTCTGCACCGTCTAGGAACCATTTACACCTTGGGCAATAGGTCACTTTTACTATAATAAAATATTGTCAGGTAACTAAAACTGATGCCTGGCAACTTTTATTTTAGTAAAAATGACACAAATTTTCCGACATACAAAATGTGTAAATGGCATCTAAGGGTCAACATAGACAGGTGATAGCAATACTTTTTATAAAGTAAAATTATCAAGAGTGTGATAACCACTGACTTTCACTAAATAATTAAAAAGAGAATTAAACTTTTTAGGAGACAACAAATAAAGTTTTTGATTGGTCAGAGCAACCTTGATTATTACTTTAATTTCTCCTAAAAAAATTTTTAAATAAATGGAATTGAATTGTTCAATTTTAGTTTGCTAGAACAACTTTTAGGATATTTTTTTATGCTTTTTAAAGGTATTTATTGATATTTATAGTGCAGTAGAAGTGGCGAAGGCTTCCTTTTAAGGGCTTATAATAAGTTGCATTTAGGACCAATACATTTTGTCTGGTCAAGATGGATCCTGCTTCTAGCAAACCAAACTAACATCTAATGTGAATAAAACTTGGTAATCTAATTTTAAACTAGGTTTAGAATACTTTTGGAAATGTAAGAAATTATTACATGTCTTAGGTAGTAGATGTTTGGAATAGGGAGTCCATTTCCAACTGCTTTAGAATAGATAACCTCAGATGCCCAGGTTTTTTTCAAGATTGGTAACCTTTGGTGTTTTTGAGCCATCTGTGCCTTTTCAGCTAATTTTCTCATTAAAACATCTTTGAATTGTTTAATCCTGTCTGCCAAATTTTTGTGACAAACTCAATGACACTCGAGCTATGTAGGCGTCTTTTTTCTGTCCCCTTGGATAAAAAACATTAAAGCACATTAAATATAATGAACTAAGTGTAAGAGTAGTATTATGTATAGGGTCAACACAAACAGGCAACAATAACAATAAAGAATAACTTTGATGTAACGTGATGAAAATTATTTAACATGACAATATAATTTCACTACTTTAAAATTACTATTTAATTGTGGCTGTGTGCCTGTCTTTGTTATGTCTTAGAAAAAAAAAAAATTTTTAATTAGAAGTTCTGACATAATTATTGTCCGCGTTAGTACCCAGCCTACTTTAAGGTGCAAAACAAACAAAATTTCCTCAGAGATTGTAAGTAAAAGTACCATGCCTGGAGCAAAATGTTCAGTGTATGTTTGTTATACTTCTCGTTATTCACGTGGGATAGCTATATTCAGTCTTCCTAAAGGCCAGGACAACTATAACGTTCAATGGAAAAGAAAATTGATAGAAGTTATAACAAAAGATTATTTAATTGATTCAGCTTTAGGGAAACAAATCGCCAGTGAATCTTTGCATATTTGCGAGAGACACTTTAAAGAACACGAAGTGAATAAAAGTAAGCTAAACTATTCAGTGTGTGTGTATGTGTATGTGTGTGTGTGTGTATATATATATATATATATATATATATATATATATATATATATATATATATATATATATATATATATATATATATATATACACACACACACACTTTAGAGAGACACTTTAAAGAACACGAAGTGAATAAAAGTAAGCTAAACTTTTATTCACTTCGTGTTCTTTAAAGTGTCTCTCGCAAATATGCAAAGATTCACTGGCGATTTGTTTCCCTAAAGCTGAATCAATTAAATAATCTTTTGTTATAACTTCTATCAATTTTCTTTTCCATTGAACGTTATAGTTGTCCTGGCCTTTAGGAAGACTGAATATAGCTATCCCACGTGAATAACGAGAAGTATAACAACCATACACTGAACATATATATATATATATATATATATATATATATATATATATATATATATATATATATATATATATATATATATATAAACAATTTTCAAATGTATTCTACAAAGATAGAGTGCTCAATGTTCTTAAAAGAACAGAGCAATTATAAATTTGTAGATAATTTGTTTTATCAATTAAGACTCATCAGAAATGCATTTCTGATGAGTCTTAATTGATAAAACACTGTGTAAAATGAGAAAAAAATTTTGTTAAGTGATTTTCTACTAATTTATATATATATATATATATATATATATATATATATATATATATATATATCTGTGTGTGTGTGTTTGTGTGTGTGTTTATAGATTCAACTAGAGCAAGACTTATACCAGGATCTCTACCTTCACAAAATTTACCAATAAAGAGTGTTCAAACATCCAGGTAAAAATTTCAAAAACAGTATATAAGCTTTAATTTTTCTCTTTATGTAATTTTTCTCTTTATGTAATTCTTTATTTTTTTTAATTTTAGTTCATTAAAAAAGACAAGACTTTTGACACTAAGTATAACATCAAAAAAAGATAGCAATGAATTAGGCAATGTTCAAAATCATGCACATTCTTTCTATAAATCTTTTCAAGAGTTTGTAGATCGTGTCAGTATACTTAAATTGGAATCATGGGAACTTGTTATATCGAAAGATTTAGTGAAAGTTTTTAAAGTAGACAGCATTCACCTACAACCCCAATATGAAGTATATGTTCAACCTAGCCTTATATTTACAATGCGATCTTTTGCTTGGAACTTACCTGATAAGCATGATATATATTTGAGTTATAAGCAATCAGTTAAAAACATTACTTTATCAAGTATGATTGCTCTTTTATCAACTTACTCTTTGTGTCAGGGTGTTGCATCTGACTCAAGCTGTTTTAAAAAACATATTCTTACAAAATTGTACAATCCAAGTATTGCATCAATCACTACATTTGAGAGTGAATTTAATAGGTCAACTCTGTGTTTTTTATTGATAAAATCTGGCAATATTTGTGATGAATATAAAACTTTAGAATTGTCACAAAATACTAAACTTCAAAAGGCTGTAAAACGTAAAGCTGAAACATTGACAAAACCTGCTCAGTTAAATGCCTCTATTTCCATAACTTCACCTGATAGAATTAAACTTACAATGCAAAACTATCGTTCTGAAAATGCCATTTTGATACAAGAAATGAAAAACATGCAAGATGAAATTCAGAAAAATTCATTACGAGTAACCTCTGATCTTGATGACGATATGAAAAACTTAATGTCAAATGCTTTTGATTTGTATAATGTTTCATCATTTATGAATTTTTTTAGACTGAACAACAAAAATATCTACTGTCAAATCCAACATCTGTGCGATGTCATCCTATAATTATACGGTATTGCCTTAGCCTTTGTGCAAAGTCTCCTAGCACATATGAGGATATTCGCTTTGATAAAAAATCTGGTACTGGCTTTCTTGTATTACCAAGCCATCGTCGTCTTCGTGACTACAAGAATTACATTCATCCTCAGCGTGGTTTCAATCCAGATATTATTAGAGTTAAAATTTAAAGTAAAAGATTTTAGTGACATAGAAAAATACATTGTATTATTGTTTGATGAAATTAAAATTCAAGAAAATCTTGTATGGGATAAACACACAGGAAAAATTATAGGATTTGTTGACCTTGGTGATATAGATTTAAACTATGCAACTTTACAAAAAATTGATACAGTAGCCACTCATGTTCTTGTATTTATGATTCGCAGTATAGTTAATCCTTTTAAATTTACACTAGCTAATTTTGCAACAATTGGAATATCATCAAGCCAATTTTTTCCATTATTTTGGAAAGCTGTTGGTATATGTGAACTGGAATGTAAGTTAAAAGTAATGGCAACAACTTGTGATGGTGCTTCTCCAAACCGAAAATTTTTTCAAATGCATTCACGTTTCTCTAATTCTAATGTTAAAAAGGATACAGTTGTCACATATAAAACTATGAATTTATATTATCCTGAAAGATATATTTACTTTATAGCTGACCCTCCACATCTTCTTAAAACAACAAGAAACTGTATTTACAGCTCTGGCTCTGGTAAATGTACTAGATACATGTGGAATGATGGTTTACACATTCTATGGAAACACATAGCAGACATTTTTAAGGAAGATCAAACATGTGGTTTACATCTGCTTCCAAAATTGTCATATGATCACATTAAGTTGTCATCTGTTATGAATGTCAAACTGGCAGCACAAGTTTTAAGCACAACTGTTAGTAAAGTCCTTAACTATGGATCTTCAGATACTTTTGCAACAGCTAACTTTTGTTCAATGATTGACAGTTTTTTTTATATTATGAACATTAGTAATCCTTATGAATCGATTCAAAAGTCAAAACCATTTTTAGCCCCATTTTGTTCTCTTGATGACAATCGTTTGAACTGGCTTAAAACAGAATTTTTGCCTTATTTCGAGAAATGGTTAAGTTCTATCAATACCCGTCCGGGTAATTTTACTCTAAATGATAGAAGTAAAATGTTTATATCATGGCAAACCTATGAAGTAGGGTTCATTATCGAAATTGCAAATTTCGAAAATTTTCGATTAAAACGGTACCGAAATACTTCTTTCTTTTCGAAATCTATAAAAACTTATGAAAATAATCGAACTAGCCAAATTAATTTCGAAAATAAAAAAGGAATTTCGAAATGTGAAATTAATTTCGAAATAAAAAAAATGTACTTCGAAAAGTGAAATTAATTTCGAAAGAAAAAACGGAATTTCGAAATGTGAAATTAACTTCGAAAAAAAAAAGTGTATTTCGAAAAGTGAAATTAATTTCGAAAGAAAAAACAGAATTTCGAAATGTGAAATTAACTTCGAAAAAAAAAAGTGTATTTCGAAAAGTAAAATTAATTTCGAAAGAAAAAACAGAATTTCGAAATGTGAAATTAACTTCGAAAAAAAAAAGTGTATTTCGAAAACTGATTTTAATTTCGAAAGAAAAAACAAAATTTCGAAATGTGAAATTATTTTCCAAAGAAAAAAAAGAATTTCGAAAAGTGAAATTAATTACAAGAAGAAAAAAAAAGAATTTTGGAAAGTTAAATTTATTCCAAAAAGTAATTTTAATACCTTATATTTTATTTGCATAATAATATTAAAATAACCGGGTGCCTAAATAATTTACCACGGGGTTTTTCGGCAAGTATACCTTTTATTATTATTATTATTATTATATATATATATATATATATATATATATATATATATATATATATATATATATAATAATTTGCCATATATACATATATATGAATAATATATATAGATATATTATACATATATATATGTGGCAAAATAATACTATCTTGGTAAATTTAAGGTGGCACACAACTGAAAACAAGTTGTTTTTTTTAGTAATCAAAATTGTGATTTTTTTTTTTTTTATGAGAATAAATTTATATTAAAATGAAATAAAAAACAGCTAATTTTTTTTTTTTAATTTTACTATCCATAATGGCCAAAAATGTGTTGTAAAACACGTGTTTTTAGTAAATCTTTAAAACCTAATAACTTGATTTTGCCTCAACAACTCGAACTAAAATTTTTAGTTATGTAACAAAAAGATTGCTAAGGTATAAATATAATTGTTTGAAATCGCTGTAAATCTCATCTAAATAATCCCAAGAGAGTAATTAGCCGTTTACATTGCAACAATGGTTTCATATACGTGCGTTACAGGCCTTAAAGGAATTGCATATTATAACTTTTAAATTATATCATTTAGGAAAAGCGCACGAACTTTTATGTAAATTCTATAAAATTTTATAAAGTTCTATAAAGTTCTATAAAAATTCTAAATCTAAAGTTTAAACTTACGTTATGCAAATTTAAAATTAAAGTGTTTAAACTGGTGTTGTTATCGACTAAGACTAAATCGACTAAAAGTCGAAATTAGTCGACTTTGAAAAATCTAAGAGTCGATGTAATCGACTTTGGATTTTCTACTAATCGACTAAAAGTCGATTTAGTTAAATAGTAGTACTTATACATGTATTTCTAATATCTTTTTATTTGATTGAACATTATAAATCTTTTTAATTTTATTTTGTTAACAAAAGCAAATATGACTGTTGAATAGAATGTAGTTTTTTCAGAGCCGGAATAAAATATTTACTCCCTTTCCTTTCATATTAAATTAGAAATTAAAATATAGCATCTCCCTCCATCATATTAATTATTGAATGAAGATGCTTTTAAGCATCTTCATTCAATAATTAATAAGTAAAAATTTGAATAGTAAAAATTTTAAAAATTCTACGTTCAAAATTTACAATTTAAACAAAAACACTTTAGTAGCTTTTGCTATAGGTAGGTTTTATTCACTTTGAGAGGGCTAATATTTTATATGAAACATTTCACCGTGTAGAGGTAAGTGGTCATTCGCAAATTATGTCACGCAAAAAACTTTTCAGATCCCCCTTCTCCCTTTTCCGCAAAATGTCACAAAATATCAAAACCCTATCTTATCCTGAGCGTTTTAATCCCTGTAAAAGAACCTTTGGGGTTCTAATCCCTGCAAAAATATTTCGAAGCAAATTTTAGAATTTCGAAGGTAAAAAATCGTTTCGGTATTATTTTCAGAATTTCGAAATCGCAAAAACATTTCGAAGCAAATTTTAGAATTTCGAAGGTAAAAAATCGTTTCGGTATTATTTTCAGAATTTCGAAATCGCAAAAACATTTCGAAGCAAATTTTAGAATTTCGAAGGTAAAAAATCGTTTCGGTATTATTTTCAGAATTTCGAAATCGCAAAAACATTTCGAAGCAAATTTTAGAATTTCGAAGGTAAAAAATCGTTTCGGTATTATTTTCAGAATTTCGAAATCGCAAAAACATTTCGAAGCAAATTTTAGAATTTCGAAGGTAAAAAATCGTTTCGGTATTATTTTCAGAATTTCGAAATCGCAAAAACATTTCGAAGCAAATTTTAGAATTTCGAAGGTAAAAAATCGTTTCGGTAATATTTTTAGAATTTCGAAATCGCAAAAATGTTTCGAAACAAATTTGACAATTTCGAAATGAAAAAATCGTTTCGTTGCAAAATTAATTAGTTTGAAATTATTTCGAACTTACCGAAACAAAAATAGAGTTTCGAAAACTTTTTTTTTTTATCGAAAATTCAACTTTTGCTTCCGTGAAGAACCTTACTATGAAGGAATAAAAGTTACAGTGAATTCAGCTGTTGAATTGATAACATTTTTACTTTCTAATGGCGTGTCCTATGTATTAACAGAGAGATTTTGTCAAGATCCGCTTGAAAATTATTTTGACCATCAACGCCAAATTGGTTCCCGCAAGGATAATCCATCTGTCCGTGATTTTGGTTATAATGATAATACCATTAGAAATCAAAAAGTGTTCAGACCAATAAAAGATGGCAATTCCCATGAAGATGTTCAGTTTAAGACATGGCGATACTTATTACAGGCCTTCCCGTCGCGAATCCGTATTTTTAACTGGGGGCGGACAATCTTACGGAAAATATAAAAAATGGCTGAAAAAATATGCGAGCTACATTATTTTCAGTTAATTTATTAAATTTAAAAGGAACTGTTCCAATGCACAAAGTGTCTAATGCAGTTTTATTAAATGTCATAAAATTTTAATAAAACAAGAAGTAATGAAAAACAACATTTTTCAGAATAATGAATGAGTTTTATTTAAAAACGAAATCACAAAAGAAAAATAAACAACCTTTAAAATAATGCAAAAAAAGCTATTAAAATAATCATCAAATATTAGAAATTGTTATGAAAAATGTACATAGCAATACTTTTTAATGTTTTACAGATAATTTTAAAACCTTTAATGCAGGTTCTTTAGAGGATTTAGGTGAAATAAACAAACAATAATTTTTAAGAAATATGTTTGACAATATAACACCATGTTTCTTTAGCATGTTTAAGTTATAAATATCTGATATCATCATAAATATATTGCACAACGACTTTCTGCATGTCATTTTTTTCTCAATTTCAAAAATAATGTAACAAAAAAAACCCCACTGAACACAGCAATCCAGAGGTACCCTCAATCCACCTCTGTCCATAGTTTTTGTGTAGTCTCCATACAACTGAAAATAAAATGCAGTGTCAGTCAACAATTCATTTTCACTGACATCATCTTTTCTTGTAACATAGCCTGCAATATAAAACAGAGCCATTTTTGTACTCAGTGGCAAAGATGCTTCTAGTTCAGGCAATTGATTAATTATATCACAAGATTCTTCACTTCTAAAATAGCCACATTTTTGACATAAATGCTCAATATCAGTAGTGTAATCTGAAACATCAACTTTTAATTCCAATAACAGTTTAGCTTTTTCAATGTTTAATTTTTCAACAACATTTTGAACAGTTATAAAATATGTTCCGCCTGAACCTTGTCTAAACTTACTGAATGCTTTTTCAATATAATCTGTTGAGAACTCTCCTAACATAACATAAATGAAATTGTTTTTTAACAAATATTTACACATCTCTACTAACCCATAACAAGTATGCCAAATTGAAGTACCTGTATCTCTAGTTAAGGATTTTATTCTACACCCTTGTTTACCACTCATTTTAAGAGCCATATCCCCGAAATCAAGTAAATATTGCAAATTCATGTCTAGTTCTTCCGAAATAACTCTTTTACGAGAATCTAAAAATCGAGTGTCGCCATAAATTTCTTTTACACTAACTATTTTCCAAAATTTAGTAACTTTTTCTAAAAAACAAATGGTTTCATTCATATTACAAGGGTGGATAACTTTTGAATAAGTTTTGAGAGCAGCTATAGTTTCATCACAAAACACTTTGTGATGAAATGTTTCATCACAAATAGTTTCATCACAAAACACTTTGTGATGAAACAAAACACTTTGTGATGAATGTTTCACACTGTTTAAAAAAACAGTGTGAAACATTTTGTCTTTCAATAGGTTTTGGATGTATAGCTACAAAATTTAGTCTAGATAATTTAATTAGCTGATCTTTCTCAAAATCAAATAAACATTTAAGGTCACTCCATTTAGCAGTCATATTTTGATTTTTTTCAAAATGCAATTCCTGTGTTTTTTCTGTTATCCAGTTATTTCTGATACTTTTTAGTAGATGAACATAATCAAAAAGTAGAAAAATCCCACATTTTGTTAACCAAGGTTTTTCTTCAACTCTCTCAAATAAATTAAAAAAAGCTTGATTTGTTCGATTTCCATCACAAATAACTGAAATAACTTTTCCATTGCTAGACTTGATTGAATTAATAACATAGCATACTTGCTCAAACAAAAAAGAAGCATCCAAATGACAGACAGGTATCATTTTGCACAAAAAAGATGGTCCACCTTTTAAACATTTAACCATGATACCCAAAACAGTATTTGCTAACAACTCAGGATTATTTTCAGCTTTTCCAAATAGAGAACCACCATGGTAGAGAAGAAGAGACTTTACATAAACCTCATCTACCAGTATTATACAATTTCTCTGATTCTCCTCTATATTTGAAAATACAGTGCTGATAAAACTAATATCTGAAACATTCTTTGTCCTAGATGTAATTTTTGTCAGTGTTTTTACACTCGGAAGTTTAAAATCTTTTCTTAACTGATTGTATAGACTTCGAGATGTTGAAAAATAAGAATACGATCTGATGATTGTTTCTATACTATAAATTTTTTTACCTACTTCTGATGCATTCATAGATGCAATATGATCTTGTAATATCAATCTTTGATGATCAACTTCAATGTTGTTCAGATAGCGAATTGTTTCTTCCACTCTTGACCAACAATCAAGAGTGGTAATATGGTTTTTAGATAATGAAGAAATAAAGCAACGAACACCAGCATGAAAACTTTCAAATTTAAAATTGCTTGAGATATGAACAGCAAACATAGGTATACAGTTAACATAAAAGGAATTTGATTGGATGTGCAAAACTTCATTTACAACAAAAGTTGTTACAGGACAAACAAATTTATGATTTTTAATATCTTCACATAAAGAAATGAATGTAAACAAATCACTTTTTAAATATTGTGACAACTCATCACACTTTTCATTTCTGATAGAAGACAACACTTTAGTAGTGGACCTTGGTTTTAAAGGTTGAGTTGGTATAATACTTGATGGAATATTAGGAAAAATTGAAGGAGGTTCGATTGGTCTATCTTTCCCATTGACACGAGCTTTTAAAAAATTTTCTGGAAAATGTCTTTCACAGACAACAGTATCTGGCTTATTTGGAAAATTACTTCTTGGAATTGAATTTATCCAACGATTTCGTTCTTCTTCATTCGAGGGAAGCCTATAAACTCGTACTTTATTTTTAGTGTCATAGTTTCCTCTACATCCAGGAATACAGCACTTTTTAACCATTTTGTGACTATCAACTGCTCTCAAATCGAAGTTTTAAGACTAAACTTTCCGTAACATTGTCCGCCCCCAGTCAAAAATACGGATTCGCGACGGGAAGGCCTGTAATAAGTATCGCCTTGGTTTAAGCATAGTCATAAGAAATAGATAGTCTGGCCACTTGCGGTATTCCTTTGATCAACTCTTTGTTCGCATTTTTTTCGTGTCCAGTCCGCTTCAGAGTGCACAAAATTTGTTTTCATCGATTGTTTATCTACGAACTGCTTGTTTAAATTACATCTTTTTCATCCAATATTTTGAATGCCTGGTGCTAATTGTTCTATTTATGGATGCAGTACTTCTAGGAGGCATAAGGGAGTCTCAATATTTAAAGTTCCTGCTTCTAACGACAGTTTTAATACGTCTTGGAGGGAAAGTCTGATTGCCATTATTCTCAAAGATCGTTATGAAGATTTAAGTTTGAAGACTCAAATAGAAAATAAGCGTCTGTTTATTTGTGAAAAGCATTATCTTCCAGAAATGATACTTTATAATGATAAAAAAAAGACATTAAAACCTGGATCATTGCCGACTCTGTGCTTACCAAAAAAATCTTTCACACCATCAATTCCTATACAAAGAAAATCTGCCTCTGCCATCATTGCTAAAAAAGATGCTTTAACGACTTCAAATAATATTACTGCCTTTAAGCCTATATATAAATCATTTGAAGAGTTCTTAAATCGTATTAGCAAGTTAAAAATTAGTGACTGGACCATGAGTGTGAGTCCTGTTGTGGCAGAGTTTAAACTTTATGATACAATCCACACATGTCCTCGATATGAAATATATGTTGATGATAGTCTTGCTTTCACCATTCGTGTATATTCTTGGCTCATTCCAGATGATCATTTAATATATACAAAATACAGAAGATCTATGCGACATATTTCAGCATCTAATCTTTTATCTATTGTTACTTCTTTTAACCTTTGTTCTGGAATAACTGATGTCTTTGCATTAAAATCAAATCTTTATATTAAACATTGTATTTCAAAAAAATTTGATTTATTTTCATCTAGGAGTGAGTTTCCCTTAAACCAGACAGAGTATTTTCGATCTCAGTCATGTATTATGCTGATTGAGTGGATGTTATGCTGTTCACAATGTAAAAGTATTGAAAAAAGTGAAATTAAATGTTTGAAAAAAAGATTAGCTACTTCTAGTATCCCTGCTAAATTAAATGCACCAATTACATTTACATCTCCAGATCGTCTGAAGCTTACATTACAGAGTGTTCGTCTAGAAAATAAAGAATTAAAAAAAGAATTAGCTTTGATGAAGCAAGAGATTGAAAATTCATCACTAGCTATTAGTAAAAATATTGAAAGTGATTTAGTTCAAATAATGGCAGAAGCTGATAAAAGTCAGATTTCTCCATTTATGAACCTGTTTTGGGAGGAGCAGCAAAAATATTTAAAATGCTCAAAGCAAGGGATTCGTTATCATCCAGCAATAATACGTTACTGTTTGGGATTAGCTGCAAAATCACCAGCTGCTTATGAAGCAATAAGGTTAAATGAGAAAACTCATTCTGGTTTTTTAATTTTACCAAGTCGTAGGCGATTGCGTGACTATAAAAACTATGTAAAGCCCAAGTTGGGATTCAATAAAAACATAATAGAAGAATTAAAAGATAAAGTCATTAATTTTTCAGTTCAAGAGAAATTTATAGTCCTAGTTCTTGATGAAATGAAAATTCAAGAAAATCTTGTTTGGGACAAACATTCTGGAGAATTAATTGGTTATGTTGATTTGGGTGATCCTAGTGTTAATTTTGCAACGTTACAACAAGCTGATAAGCTTGCTTCTCATGTTTTAGTTTTTTTAATTAGAAGTATTGTAAATCCTTTTAAATACAGTTTTGCAAATTTTGCTACTACAAATATTACATCAGTGCAATTATTTTCTCTATTTTGGAAAGCTGTAGGAATTTTAGAAATCTCTGTTGGTTTAAAAGTAGTTGCTGTTACTTGTGATGGAGCATCATCGAATAGAAAATTTTTTAAAATGCATTTTAATCTGACTGAAGAAGAAGATATTAATGGTAATGTTGATGTGACTTACCGCACTGATAATCTATTTGCTGATGATGATGATAAAAGATTTATATATTTTATTTCTGATGTTCCTCATTTAATTAAAACAGCAAGGAACAACCTTTACCATTCTGGAGCTGGTAAAAGCAATCGTTATATGTGGAATCAGGGTCAACATATTTTATGGTCCCATATTTCTGATTTATTTTATGAAGATTTAAAATGTCAACTACATGCATGTCCAAAGCTAACTGTTGAGCACATTAAAATAACTCCATTTTCAGCTATGAATGTTCGTTTAGCTGCACAAGTTTTAAGTGATTCATGTAGTACTGCATTAAAAATCTATGCACCATCAGATACAGCTGGGACAGCACAATTTTGCAAATATTTTAATGATTTTTTTGATTGCTTAAATGTTCGGAATACAAATGATTGTATATTAAAATGCAACTCTTTTTTGAAACCATTTTCTGACACAAATGATGTTCGATTTACATGGCTTAGAGAAACATTTTTAAAGTATCTTTCTGATTGGCTTTTTTCTATTGAATCAAGATCTGGAAATTTTTCAAAAAGTGAGAGAAGTAATATGTTTATTACTTGGCAAACTCATGAAGGTTTAAAAATCACAGTTAATTCTGTTATTGAACTTGTCAAATTTTTAATTAACAACAATGTAAGTTATGTATTAACTGAAAGGTTTTGTCAGGATCCTTTAGAAAATTACTTTGGACAACAACGGTCAATTGGTAGAAGAAAAGATAATCCTTCCTTGTTTGATTTTGGTTTCAATGATAATACCATTCGAAATCAACTTATATTTCACCCAATTGCAGGTAACTGTCAAAATGTCAATGAATCAAACAAAATATCAAGGGAGAGTACAACACGTATACCACGCAGAAAATGGACCAACTCTGAAAAATGTATTAATATGAAAAGTTGACTTTTCAAGTGATTCAATAAAAATTTCCCTTATGTCTCCTTGTACTGCTGAAAACAAAGAAAAAGAACATACATAAAAACGGCTATTTTCATAGCCACAAATCTTATTAAAAATGTTAAATGGCATAAAATATTGATTAGTTACATTAGAATTTTTTTTATATTTGTAATAAACTAAATTTCAGTTAATTTTGTAGACATTTCCTTACATTTACTTTTGTTACAATATAAACAGGCACCTATTATTCTTTTTATAAAACCTCCACAGGTATCCACTTCCCCCAAAAAAACTAGTGATTTCACAGGCAGATCTAAGTTAAGATTAGTTGATGTATGCATATATATATATATATATATATATATATATATATATATATATATATATATATATATATATATATATATATTAGGGGTAGAATTGATCTTTGAGTTGTTTTTGATCTATGAGTTATTAGTTGTTTATTATAAATATAAAACTAGTGTGCATAGTTAATTTTGGACTTCATTTTTAACTATTCTTTGTTTTCTTTTAGATAAGGGAGGGTCTCTTACCTAGCTTTTATTTCTATAAACAAATAACAAAAATTTTAAAAACTAATCTTTTTAATGACAAATAGTTGCTAAAGTTACTATGCCAAGCATGCTTTCATGAGATTTGTGGCTATGAAAATAACCGTTTTTAAGTGTAATATTCTACTAAACTTCTATAATCCAATTGATGTTTTTTTCATTTTTGAGCGGAGGGATTTTGACTTTGTTTGATTCTCTTTGATTTTGTGGATACTTAGTTTTTCTTTTGCATACGAAAAAGATCTTACTCTGACATAAAGTGTAATCAGATGATAAAATAAGTTTAAAGACAGTTCTTTGGAAACTCGATTTGTGCAAAGACCACGAAGTTCAGATATGTTAGCCAAAACTCCACTGTTTTTTAAGGTTTCAGCTACAATTAACTCTGAATCAATTTTTTTTACAAAACTTTTACTTTGATGGCGAAAGAGAAACTCAACTTTTGTAAAAATTTCTAAAACTGGAGGAGACACTTTCCACAAACCACCACGATTTTTAGCATTCACAAATTTATCATAAGCTTCAGTGCATGTTTCTGGACTCTCAAATAATTGTTCTGTTTTACCAGCATTAAGAAGTGAAAGGCAGTCTGTGCTTAACTTTTGCTGCCATAATCGAGAACTGCGAATTCTGCAATAAAATGTGCTAAATACATAACCACTTAGATAAAAGATAATTTCTTTGTCTCTATCAGAAAATTCAACAGGTGATAAACCATTTAAATTTAAAAAAGAAGTATTGTAAAGTGAGTTTGTAAGAAATGCTAAAACATGATTGCATAGTTCATAGCCAAGAAGTCTAGTCGATTTTTTAGTCAGATTGCTAAATAAAATTCCTTGATTAACAGTTTTGTAAAATTTAGGATAAAATCTTTCAGCATCACCATCAGCTTTAAAACCAGCTATTACTGTCTCTAATAGAGATAGAGTTTGTTGTGAAGTATCTAAAATTATTGCATGATTAATCCTTAACTCATCTCTATACAAATCAGGATAGCATTCATCGTTGATTAAGGTAGTAATACTTTTATCAAGCAGATTTTTAAATTCATCAAGAAGAATAGGTGGTTTAGGACTTTGTATCGTTAAATCTAAAGGAATACTTTGATGCTTTGAATTTGTATGCCTTGTAAGTCCTCTTTGAGATATGCACTTCTTAGAACAAATTGTGCAAGAAAATGTGCAATCAACTTGTTCACTAGATAACTCCAACACCAAAGCATCTAAATCTTTAACAAAATTTTCGTCTTCAAAAAGAATATCATTCTCCAAAGAAAAAAATAATGCTTCTTTATCAAATTCACCATAGAGTTCTTTCTGCGTTTCCATTTTTTGTGCACTCAGTTCCTGGCCGCCCGACAAATTTCAAGTGTTTCGTATGATTATAAGAAAAATCCAGATATTACGGCCCAAGTGACCAGACTATCTATTTCTTATGACTATGGTTTAAGATTAATGAAGAACCAGTGCCATGCAGAAAGCGAATAAAAACTGCACTATAATAGGGAACTGTAGTTGCGTCATTGTGTAATTCATTGTGCACAATGAATATGTAGTTCAATGACTATATATGGCTCGTTGTGCATAATTCATTATGCACAATGAATTAAGAAATGATATTTAAATTGTAAAAGCGAATAAACGTGAGGATGAAATACATAACGTATATAAAATGTAGTTGTCTTAATATTACAGGAACCAATTAAAAACGACTATTTTCATAGCCACAAACTATTAAAACACATTATTAGCATAGTGAACAGTGTTGCACAACATTTACAGTTTACAGTAACATGCACATGTAAAAAGTACATTTTTTTACTAATGAAAGTTTTAACTAACAAATATGCGCTGTTGGCGCATATTTTTAAGTTAAAAACTGTATCAGGCTAGGAAATTCATGAGGTAAGGAAGAGTCAATATTGACTGATTTGATTAATAAAAAAGGTGAACAAATCTTTACCAGGTCTTAATACTTATGGAAACCTGTTTTTTACAGGTTTCAATATGTACAACTACAATATGTATCGCATTTTAAATTAAATTAATCACATTTTTTATTACTTGAAAAATAATTTAACATTAATCAAAATTTATTTCAACTAAGATCAATCCACATGAATAACACTTTATTTATTTTTTAGGATCAATCCACTTGAATAACACTATTGTTTAAAAAATGTTCTTAAGTTAAATTTACTATAATCCTGCCTTTTATTTGACAACTTGAAGTAATAACTTTTATATTTTCTTAAAAAAAAGTGGCACCAAATTAAAAAAAAATGTTACGGCTAGAAAGAAATATAAATTATCCCATAAACTTGGAATAATAGAGAAAAACAACAAATATTTTAATGATGAACTTGTATAAATATTCTGATACCAAAAAATATTTTTAACCATTTGTAGCTATGAAAATAGCTGTTAAAAAAATTAGGATAATAAGATCATATAAGTGTATCTAATTGTCAAATGAGAAATTAATCTGATCATATATATAACCTATACTTGTTTACTCTTCTTTAGTGAAGTTCGTAGTGACTTGGACTTAAGTTGCTGAACTTTAACTTTGTAAGCTTGTAAATTATACTTTACGTAGGAAAATGTTCTTGCTCTCACATATAAATTCAAGATGTCCTCAAGAACATTTAAACAAACCTCTTTGCTAACAACAACATCAGTTTCACTTCTGATCTTTGAAAAATTTGATAAAACATTTGTGACTTTGAGAAGTGATAATATAATTTTTTTACTGTCAATTTTATTGATAGACTTACTAACCATATTTTTAAAGGTTGTTTCAGCAGTAATAAAAATGCATATTGTCTCGATTTTCATTTTCCATAAACCTGATCTATTACGCGTGTTCACAAGTTTGTGCTGAGGCAAATCATTGCTTCCTTGGTATTGAGCAGCTAGTAAAAGAGTCATATACTGTTGATAGTATTCTTCCTTATAAATATCTGAAGACCTGATGCGACGATATAATGTGCTAAAAACATACCCACTTAAATAGGCATTAACTGATCGATCTCTTATTGAAAGTGCACAGGTCTTTCCAGATGAAATTGCATCACTTAGAATTGATTGACCAGAAAGATGTGACAACACATGGTTACATACTTCAAATCCCAGTAATGTGGAACACTGTGTATTTAATCCTATAAATATAGAACCAATATTCTCAAAGATACATTTGTAGAAATCTGGATAAAAATTTTCGGCATTTCCTTGAAATAAAGATAAAACTGGTTTAACGATATGATATGCTGTGTCAGCTAAATCAAAATTAATCGCATAGGCTTTAAAATGATTTTGTATAGAATCAAAACAGTTATCCGATGAAAGCTTTGCGACACTTCTCTCTAAATAAATTTAAAAATGTTTAAAATCAAGTACTTCTTCTGGTATTCTGGATATATTAGTCTCTTTTAAAACATTCGAATGACTTGATAAAGCATCTGAGTGTTTGCTATTTGTGTGACGAGTGAGGCCTCTAGAACTCAAACATTTTTTATTACAGAATTGACACGAAAGTGTTAATCGTGGTATATCGGAATCATTTGTTTCTTCAACAACATCACTTAACAAACCTTGGTCAATAACTGCAAAAATAGAATCAAGTTCGTCTTGATGCAACTCGACAATGTGCTCAAAATGACATAAGTCTTCTGAACTTTCGGCAGGGGCGTCGCCTTGGAGGGGGTAGGGGGGGAGTCTCCCCCTCCCAGAATCTAAAAAAGAGAAAAGTTGGGAATTTCCTTGCCGAGAGTTGGGACAGTTGGGAAATAGGTGATAAAATCAAAAAATACTTTCTAGTTAAATAAAATTAAAATGTTTGCAAAAATCCATCAAAGATCTAATTCTTTTTTGACTTGGACAAATGAACTTTACGTTTATTAAACGACTTATGGCTGTTTTCCACAAGACGAAATAAATTGTGGAGTCATAAAGAAGAGCCCTTTTGATTTCCACGTTGTTGTTTTTTTCGCGCTACTTTTTTTTTGTTATCAACAATAAAAATGGCAGCTGAAAGTTTATGCTGTATGTTTGACTAAAAGCAGTTATTCTTTTTTTTTTCATACTTTCTACTTTGAAACGTGAATATTTATTTCCATGAATTGATTTCAACATTTGTCTTATTTAATGTTTGTAAAAGTTATCACACTTATTAAGAGTGATAACTTTTATAAACATTAAATCAGTTAAAAATTACGGTAAATTATAGTATCTGCATTTGTTTTCCAGCACTAACTATGAAAAGCAAAAGATATAAATTACAATGTTGCGTATGCAAAGCAGTATTTAACAACGACTATAAAACCAGTCATGAAAGATCCGTTCATGGTGGTAGAAAGGTTCATATACAAACAGTGGGAGCCCCAGAGAATCCTTTTCTAGCCTCCTTATCTTCAAAAAAACGAAAAATGGTACCTCAGAATGCTGGTGATGATGTCGAAGTGGATGATGAAATACAAAGTAGTGAACATACAAAGTTAGACTTGATAATAATTGAAACATCGACTTCAACATGTAGTATATCCATAGAAGAAGAATCAACATCTTCTGATAAAAAATTTGAAGAGGATGCAAGTTCAAAAATTCAAGATAATAATGCAAAAGGGGAAAACTTGGGTTATGTTGTAGTCCAGGAACAAGCAGAGAAACTTACAGAACTAAATTCTAAATCAGATCATTTAAACCAGTTTCCTGACCGAGATGAAAAGGATGACATGAATATTATTAACTTGGATACTTCTGAAGTAAGCAGTGAAACAACAAGTTGGACTTTGCTCATGGGGAATTTGGGTGTTTTAATAGATAATCTTTAAGATTGTAATGACATTTATAAAAAATACTGTAAAGAAGAATTAGTAAATGAAAAATTCGCTGCGATTGAAATTGTAAATGCAACAAGTTCTGTGGTGGAAATGTCAAAAAATGTTTTGAAAATGGGAAATGCTTTTTTAAGAAAACTCGATATCAAAGCTCAAAGTATTATAATTGACAAATCAGATTCATCAGCATTGATAAGCCATGACCCAGGATTACGTCCACATACAATTACAGATAATCAAAAATCGTATTTAATCCAGTTAGGACCACACCAACCAAAACTTGCTAGTTTCCCAAGTGACGGTAAAAATAGATTTAATCCCCAGTGGTACAAAGAGTTTGAACATTTAGAATACAGTACCCCACACTAAAAGCCTGGATTGAAGATAGAGCCCTTCGTCCATATAGAGTTACATACACAAGTCCATCGTCTCAAAATGAAATGATTAGTTTAATTGCAACTGAATTAAAGGGAAAGATCATAGAAGAAATTAATAGCTCCAATTTTTTTTCCGTGATGGCCGACACTACTCCCGATATGTCACATAAGGACATAATGTGTATAGTTGTGAGAACAGCCAGTGAAAACGGTGAGATTCGGGAAAGGCTTTTAAAATCCGTTGAATGCACTGATAAGACTGGAAAAGGGATGGTTGAGCTAATTTTATCTTCTTTACATAAAGAAGGCATTGACACATCAAAGATGGCTTTTCAGTCGTATGATTACGCGAGTTCAATGTCTGGACAATTTAAAGGAGTACAAAAGTATATAACAGAAGAAGTTGGCCATAATGTACCCTACATACCTTGTCAAGACCACAGAACAAACACTGCTCTTGAACATGCATGCAATGTTAATACTTTAATACGAGAATTGTTTAATGTCCTCGAACAGTTGCATGTTTTCTTCACATCAAGCATAAAAAGATTTAGTCATTTAAAAGAAAAACTGGAAGACATTGACAGTGCACTACAGCTTGTAAACCTGTCTAGAACAAGATGGACCGCATGAGCAAAATCTGTTAAGGCTTTAAATCAGTGTTTAGAGAAGGTTGTTGATCTTCTTCAGAGCATCTCAAATAATAAGATTTTTGATACTAACACAAGAACTAAGGCAATGGGACTTCTGAAAAAAGTAACAACTTTTGATTTCATTATTACTCTTTTCTTCATGAAGAATATCATTGAGAAGATAAAAATATTAACAGAAATCTTAGAAAGTCCAAACTTCAATGTTATCGACAGTATAAATGTAATTGAAAGTACTGCCAAGAACATACAAAATATCAGTAACGATACAGATGCTATGAATAATTTGATTGAAAGTGCAGTAATATTTTCTAGGAAATTACACATTGATGCAGAAAATGATTACGAACAACACCATAGATTAATAGCAATGGAGATGAAAGCTTTTTACCGGAAAGAATTCAAAGAGGTCATAGACTCTCTAGCCATGGGTTTAACAGAAAACTCGGCAGCATTAAAGGAAATATTTGCCCCTATCACCAAAATTTTTAGTTTTCCTTTAAATAAGGATAATTTGAGTATTGAAAACTTAACAAAAGCAAACAAACTTTTTCCTCCTGGATACAAGGATCATATTCCAGACGTTCATGTGCTGAAAAGCCAGATGGAAATTTTGATAGATATCTGTTTAGAAGAAGGTCATGAAGATTTTAAGTCATCAAGAACACCAGCTAAGACGCTGCAAGACATTTTGTACCATGTTGTGAAGTTAAAGGATATACTGAAACAAGCCCATAAATTATGCATTTTTGTAATCACAGCTGCTTATGGTGTAGCATCAAATGAGCGTTCATTCAGTCAACTCAAGATTGTAAAATCACATCTGAGAACAACAATGAGTGACGAGAGATTGGATAGCCTCATGCTACTAAAGTGCGAAAAAGAACTTTGTAAAGGAGTTAACCCCGAACATCTTGTTAAACGATGGATTCAATTGAAGAAACGTCATATTAAAATCAAACAGTAGGCAAAAAATGATAGTGATGATAAAATATTGTGCGTATAAGTTTTGAAATAAAATAATATTTTCCATATTCCTTTGTACTAATTCATTTCCGTAAAATTTTAAACTGCTATATATGCTGCCAAAATGGTTTGTAAAGTTTATTGGATTTGTAAATTGTAACATTTTTTTGGACTGATACAGTTTCACTACGAATGGGTAAAACCTTTAGACGTTTTTTGAATTGAATATTTTGTATAAATGTAAAGGAAGCTATGTTTTGTTAAAAGAAGTCAATAAATACTGATAATTGACAATTCATGAAAGTGAGTGCAATGTAGTATAACAATCAGTAGATTTTGTAAATAGGACAAAAATTGATTTTTTGAATTCTTAAATTATAAAAAACAGTTGTGAAAACTATGTTAAGCAGTTGGGAAAAATAAGGTCTCTCCCCCCCCCTGGAATTTTCTCACGCAACGCCACTGACTTTCGGCCATTATAAAGTTTGTTTTGCACCTTATTCCCGCGGACCACTCGATTTTCAACTTAAACAATCAAAACTGTTGAAAACGGCCTGTGTTTCCAGACTATACATTCTTATGACTGCTGTAATGTTTATTTAAGATAAGGATATTGGGTTTACTTACAATTCTTTTTTGAAATTTGTTTTTCTTGTGGCATTTAGCTGAAAGTTTTCACAACTGTCCATGATGTAAACAAAACAAAATGAAAAAAAAAAACAATGGATTAACTAGATAATATCTTTTTGTTTTTTCATGAATCCGCTAATATTTTCGTCGGAAAGTTTTTACGACACGAAAAAAAAATGTTTATAGTAGAGGCAATTAGGGATTATCGGGTTTACGCCAATTTTGTCGAAATGAAATTCATCGGGTTTACGATTTTTTTAATTCCGATCGGAATGAGTTTTATAGTAGTGACCCCAGGTTTAAATCCATACGTTGAAATTGCTACCGTTGAAATTACTAGTGATTATGACCATCATGCAAAACCTGAACAAATGGTATGTTTCTGTAAATATTAAAGGTAAGATTTTGTCCAAGAACAGTGTCTTGCAGCCCATTCACTTCTTTGAATTGGTCTTTCATCATGTTTTGAAATATATTTATGATATTTTCGGATAGCCATCCATTGTTTGATATATCTGACAACTCACTCTGACAGAGATTTTGTTTACTTATGCAGTTTTTTTCGTCTGTACTTGGATTTTCCTCATCACGGTAAACGATTATGTGCTCATCTGTAAACTCAATTAAGCTTTCATAGTCTATCAAATTATCATTTACTATTTCAGCTTCTACAATGTTTTTTTTTCTGGTTTAAATGCTACTTCGATTTTAGAAGCTGCCAATAATTTTTCCTTTTTTTCTCCAACACGTTTAAATTTCGTACTTTTTTCTTTTTGGAGCTGGTAGCTTATGATATTTATCAAAGCCTTTATGCTTAGGTCCTTTTCTTATTTTATGAGACAGTAGCGGCAAACAACTTTCTTTTGGTACAACACTTTGAACACTTCTGATGAGGTTATTTAACTCCTTTTATATATTTTCAAGAAGATCGTCATCATGTTTAATAAGAAAACTGAGCCTTCGTAATTCATTCAAAAGGCTTCTTAGTGATTCACTAGTAATAGATTTCCTCCCTATATTTCTTACCTATAGAGGATCTGCCATCTCAAACACTTCATTTTGCTTAGTAGTAGATGCTTCATATTCATTATTGGAGATTTCACTTGCTTAAGTAGATATACTTGGTATATCATTAGTTAGTTTTGTCTTTGCTTTATCAACTTCAAAATCAATATCTAGATTTAGATATGGAGACATTCTATATAAAGGAGAGATTGATTCCCAGTTCCAACAAGGATACTTTTTGAAAACAATGAAGAAATGCTTGCAGGGATAATATGACCTTTTCCAATCCATGCAGGTACAACTAGGCATTTTGTTTTTATCCCCAAAATCTACCACACAATTTTGCTCTGTTTTGTCTTTGCAATACTGTAAACAGAATTTTCCAGATCCTTCAACTGTAATTCCTGTTATCTCTAAATTATCAGCTAGTGATTTCTTAACAAGACAATGTTTCAGCATTGGTTGAGGGCAGTGGTCGGCACCATATTTCCAAAGGGGCCCACTTGCAAAATTCTTGTTTTAGTTGCGGCCCACAGCAATAAATAAATTATATATAAAATAGGTAATATTACCTATATAACAGAATATAGTATAGAATTAGATTATAGAACTAATAATTGTATCAATACAAAATATATACTTAAGAAAGAAAACACATAAAACACAATTAAAAATTTGGTGAGTATTTTGTTGTTGCAGCTAGCACAAGGACATTCAAATGAGTGTCAGTCAGTCTTGTTCTGTAAACATTTTTTATTATTTTCATGGCTGAGAATGTTTGTTCGCATTGGTAACTAGTGCCATACATACAGATAAGTCTACTTGCATGTTTTTTAAGAACTGGAAAACGTTCCTTCATGACAGCATTCCAGAAAATAATTAAATTTTCACCAAAAGTGCCATCTTCATCTTTTTTTGGTGCCTTTCTTCTCAACTCGTCGTCACATTGAAAGTTAATTAGTTCATCCTCTGCTTTTAAAATATCAGCTTCTTCAAAGTCCTTTAGAATACTAATATCATTCATATCAAAGTCAAATGGATAACACAAAAAAACTATATGCTTTTTTAAGTTTTCAAATTGATCATACAGAGCAGTCACTACTAATGAAAATGACGATAACATTTCCCTTGATGGTTGACATTCATTTAAAGTAGGAAAATGAGTACAACTACCAGATGCAAATTGAGTTTTGTACAAATTAAGTTTTGTCTTCATCACAGTGATGCGGTTGATCAAATCACAAACCAGCACACGGCGGCCTTGTAATTTCTTATTCAGAACATTGAATTGTGCTGTGATGTCGCAAAGGAAAACCAGTTTACACTTAAACTCTTCAATAGACATTGTAATGAATGAAAATTTTTGAGTTACCATGAACTGCAGTACACTTGGCAAACACTCCCAAAATCTGTTAAGAATATTTCCTCTTGATAGCCACCTAACCTGCAAAAAATAGACAAACATTTATTTTTGATTGTAATGTTAAATTATTTATTTTTTGTCTATATACCTCTGAATGAAGAAGAAGATCACCATGTTCATCTTCATTTTGTTCCATTAGCGCACGAAATTGACGCCGTTTGAGTGCATTGGAACGTATATGATTGATTGTTTTTACTACAGCTGTCATTACATCATCAATTGTCGCAACTTTAGCGCACAGTGCTTCCTGGTGTATCACACAGTGATATGACATAAATTTGTTAGGAAACTCACCACTATTTCTCAGCAAAGTAACAACTCCTCGAATTCTTCCAATCATAGCAGGAGCGCCATCTGTGACAACTGAAGATCTTTTTTGAAGAGGCACTTTCCTATTTTTTAATATTTTGAACAATTTGTCATAAATGTCTTGTCCAGTTGTAGTTGTTTCCAGTGGTTCAATTCCAAGCAGTTCTTCAAATAAACAACAATTCGTAGTGATAAAACGTGCATAAACACAGAGCTGTGCTTTACCGACAAGGTCAGTAGACTCATCGAGAGCGATACTCACAAATTCAGCTTCTGACAGATTGTTTGACAATTGTTCATAAACATTAACAACCATTTTCTCAATTTTTCGAGTAAGTGTACGCGCGGACAAGTGCATACTTTGAAATTTGTCATGAATTTTTTTATCATTTGGGAAAAGAAATTTTGATGCTTCAATCATGCATTCTTTGATTATTTCACCATCAGTAAATGGTTTCAGGTTTTTTGCTAATATCCATGACACCATATTAGAGGCACGAGTTTCACAATCAACACTGCTAGACATTTGTTAAAACAAATTTTTCTGTTTTTCTAAACAGCTTTTCAATGAGTCGTATTTTATTTTTCTGGTTGTTGAATCAAGAGGATATTTAGTATTGTACAATTCATGTTTTGATACGAAATGACGTTCAAGCTTGGTTCCTTTCAGTTCACTAACAGTCTCATTACATATTAAACATAGAGCATTGTTACTTGGTCCCTCAGTGAAGAAATAAATCAGCTCCCATTTTTCATTCCACTGACGTGCATATTTACGCTTCGCTTCATGTTTACCTGGCATATCTTTGCAAGTTAATGTGTGTATTTATCAGAGTTGCAACTTCTGAGTAAAGCATCCAAACTCGATAACCGGTTACTCGATAACTGGTTATCGAGTTTGGATGCTTTACTCAGAAGTTGCAACGAATACGAAAAACATTCTAAAGACGATAACTTTTACCACTGATATATTTGATATGAAATAGTTTTTACAGCGTTAAACTAATTAAATTGTTGTTTGAGTTACTTCATCTGAACAAATTCGAATGTTCTAATTATTTTTGACGTGCTTTTCGAATGTTTTTATTTTTGTAGAGTAATTTTTTAGCAAGATTTAACTTTTAAGTATAAGGATCTTATTTGAAGTCTTAAAGTGCTACAGTGTTAGAGTGCATTAAAATTATTTTTTTACTATGTCTAAAATGACAAGATCTGGTGTTAGGGAGTATTTTATAAGGAGGCTTTATAATTGATAATCTTTATAAATGAAGATATTGCTGATCGTTTTGGGATTTCAAAATCTTTGTGTTCTAATATATTTACCACTTTTATTAGAATTATTGCTTATATTCTTGGAAATGCTATTATTGTTTGGCTCCCAAGTGAAGTCATAAAAAAAAACTTGCCTGAGTCCTTTGTGAAAGCAAAGCATCACAAGTGCAGAGTGATTATTGATTGTTTTGAAATATTTATTGAACGTCCAAAGTCCCTTTACAACCAAGCAGTGACTTGGTCTGATATAAGCACCACAACACTGTCAAGGTATTAATTGGTATAGCACCAAATGGGTCCATAACATTTTTATCTAAATGTTACGGTGGCAGAGCATCAGATAAATTTATTATAAGTGACAGTGGTTTTTATGACCTGTTGGAAAGAGACGACGAGGTGATGGCAGATAGAGGATTTCAAATAAGAGAAGAACTATTATTTCGTCATTGCAGCCTATCAGTTCCGCCAGGTGCAAGAGTAAAGAGTCAAATGACTGCAAGTGAATGTAAGAAGACTACTGATGTTGCAAACTTAAGAATTCACATAGAAAGGGCCATAAACCGAATAAAAACTTTTCGGATCTTAAAAAATATATTACCTGTTTCTATGCTTCATCATATGGATGATATTATTTTATCGTGTGCAGCATTATGCAATTTAAAGCCTGTTTTAATAAAAAATAATTCAAGCTTAAAAGTTTAAAATATAATTTTTAATTTATTATTAGTCACGCTTGCTTACCTATGAATATATATACATATTGCTTATATAATGAATAGATATGTTTCACATTATTACTGCTTTTTACTATTATAAATGGCTTGAATAACCATTTTGATTTTCAGTATATTCTTTACCTAAATATTTTTACACCATTATTTGGATCTTATAATAAGACAATAAGTTATTGTCTCTTTTTTTCTAGGCAAAAAATACGAAAAACTCAATAAAAATGTCAATTTAAATATAAGAAGGATTTTATAATTAAAAAAGAAAGATTTTACAATTTTGTTCCTACCTGTTAATAGAAAAATCTACAGACAGTTTTTAAGTAATGATCGTTATAGTACTTAAAAAAATCAACTTTCATACTTAACCAACCAGCTTCATCAAATGCAATTTTATCAATTATATACCCATGAGCTGTCCATACCATAAAATAACAATTATTCATCTTAGCAGTTCCCATTTGAACCTGACATTGAGTATAATATCTATGCTTTTTATTAATGACAAACTTGTCATTCAAATTTTTTTTAATATGGAAGAGATATATTAGGATCTTGTGGTGTTGTATGGTTAATTGAAAACGGACATTTTATTTCTAAACAAGCTGGTGGGCAACATGAGCAATTGGTTACTCTATCAGGGCTTCCACCTACATAGAGCATTTCAACATCTAAAAATAATCCACATTCATTTAAAGTTAAATTTTGATGAAGAAATTATATAACTTCAAAAAACTGGTTTGCTGCTTCAACTTCCATTGCTCTCCCATACTTTAATGCAGGTATATCTGGGTTCACAAAAGTTAGCCCTGAAATACTTTGGTGTAATGACCACATATCAACTTAAATGCCAATGTTAATTTTTTTAATTTTTTTTAGAATATCATGAGCTTTTGAAGCAGTTATAACTCGCTTTCGAAAATTAAACCAAAGCTCATTTGTGTTTTGACCTACAGTCAAACGCTCTATATCAGTAACAATTATTTGAGTCATATTTGTTTTCATGTTTTCAATAAAGGAAAATTCATTGTCTGACATAGCAATAACATCATCCATGGTCAAAATTGTAGGTTTGATAACATTTGAAGACACAATTAATTCTTCCATATAATAAATATCAGGTTTAGGTACAACAGAAGTTATGATGCTATGAGGAGCAACGGCTTCAATTGCTTTTGCTATGTCTGTTAAATTTAAAATCTTTAAGCCACAGTTTACTAATGGGTTGTAATTACGCTTTTCATTTGATACTAGTGAATGCTTTTTTCTTCCAAGCTGACCAAAGTCATTACGACCAAATTTTAAGTCACATATTTTTGATGGTGCTACTATGCTGCGGTTGGGAAGCCACTTTGATTTTAAAACTTGTACAAGCTATATTCGTCAAACCATTTCTAACAGCAGCCTCAATTCGAAAGAGGGTTGCAGCAACATGGTTACATGTCTGCGATAAACCAGCTAGACAAGTACAATGTGCAGAAACTATTTTAGCAGTTTTTTTTATTAAAGATAATCCATAACTTGTGACAGGGATCATTAAATTTTTCAGATTTCCTACAGTTCCCTTTTAAATAGCAGTATTCACTTTCTATTCCAACTTGATGGTAAAATAAAGGTTCAAGCCAGCCACATTTAAAGTAACTATAGGCTTTACACATTTTGTAGTCACTTAAGTCTTTACTGGCAATTTTAGCAGAGTTAAATAATAAATAATTGTGTATATCAGGATATAATGTTGGCCAACAAGTTAGACCTTGGTCTTCTGATAACCAGCCATTACTGAGCTTAAAAGGATCAGGTAATTCAACACCGTTAATAAAAAGTTTTTTTTTGTACTCAGTATGTATATCATGTTTCACCTCTTCAGCTGTTTTAATAGGCATAACATTATTCTCCATTGCACAATAGACTCGAGCTGCAAGAATTTCTTTCTTTCCAGATATCTTCAAGCCACGAAGACGTAAATAAGACTTCAATTCTTCAACTTTCATACTACATACTATCTCATAATCCATTTTGGTTTATATATGTTTTATATTTGTCTTAAAGATTATTGGCTTTGTTTATGTTGTTTGTTTATACTTCGTTTATTCAAGAATTAAAAGCTATGACTTGATTTATTTCCCCTATAAACTCGATCCAGTTTTTTTTTTTTAATTCTCCGTCAAGCGGCTCGAATTGGTGTGTTAATCTTTATAAAACAATAACAATATCTGAAAAAAAAGTGTATTGTAATGACCCACTACAATAACTATAAATATTGTATTGTAATTCGTCTTTGTAATACAATAACAATATATTGTTATTGTAATAAAAAAGATTATTTTATTGTCAAAATTTAATAAATGTTTTAATAGTTCAGTTGCCGACTATATACCCTTGTACCCTTGAAATAGGGTACAACTAATATTTAATGATTGATTCTATTTTACTGAAACATAATGGGAGGGGGAAGGGGTGCCAGAATGGTAAATTGGGCAACTTTAATAGTAAGGCTATCATCAGACAGGCAATATTTTGCGGCCATTTAGAGCTTAGAAATACATAACAAGGTGATGCGAAATCTAAATATGATCTGAAGGTGATCAAGATTAATACCGATTGCAGATCAACACCATATTTGTTACTTTTTAATCAACATATAAACCATAATATTTTTACCCGACTTACACAATTTTAATCGGCTAAAATAGATAACTTGGTTTTTTAATGATCATCATAAATGTGCTATGTATGGCACACTCATGGTAATTTGTCACCACAACTAGGGTTAGAACTATTGTAATTGTAATTGTAAAAATTAAATACATATACACATTACAATACAATAATATTGTATTGTAATATTGCAGAAACAAAAAAAATTTATTTTGGTATTGTATTGCTGTGATGAAAAACAATTACAACAAGTATTGTATTGTTTTTTTTCTAACAATACAATAAAATTCGAGAATTATTGTTTTGTTTTAATGAATTACAATTACAATAGTTACAAAAATAATTTTAACGTAAATTTCTTCTGATCGAAATATGTAAAAAATAAAATTTGCAATATATTTCAAATCTGTAAATACAAAATAGCAAAAATAATAGTAAGTTCGTTAGCTTTTCTACTATAATGTAAAGTAATACACTACATTAGTTATTGTAATTGTTTTCATCAAAACAATACAATAGTTATTGTAATTTTATTTCATTAAAACAAAACAATACAATAGTTCTCGAATTTCATTGTATTGTTAGAAAAAAAAAACAATCCAATACTTATTGTAATTGTTTTTCATCACAGCAATACAATACCAAAATAAATTTTTTTTATTGTTTCTGTAATATTACAATACAATATTATTGTATTGTAATGTGTAATTAAATTTAATTTTTACAATTGCAATAGTCCTAACCAGGGCTGTGGAGTCGGTAAGCTGCTGTTCCGACTCCGACTCCTTGATTTTATCATGGACCGACTCCGACTCCGACTCCTGACTCCCGACTCCTTCATAAGTAACCAATTTGTAACAACAAATAGTTGTTTGTCTTACTACAGTTATTTGTTTGTAACAACAAATAGCTGTAGTAAAGTGTTAACATTGGCTATTTCATCACTATGCTACAAATAATCCAACCACTTAGTGCTTTAAACAATATTTATAAGAAAACAATTTCTGAACAAACAACTTTTCTGAATTCTTGTTATGCAATAAACTCTTATGCAGTCGCTAATAACATTATGAATTTGTCAAAATCATGTTTGAAATATTGTCAGTTGGACAATATTTTAAACATGAAAGAACTTGTTCTTCTTTAAGTTCATATTCTTTAAGAATCTTTTCTACTAAGACCTGGAGAAATTCGCTGGTGCGATTAGTTTTGGCGTCTTTTACTGCCAATGTCTTGGTAACTGCTTCATTTTTTTCAAAAAAGAATTAAACATTGATTGCAAAATAGTTCACTCTGTTAAGAAACACAAAGCGTCCCATGAGAGATTCATTAAGTTCTTCTTTTTGTTTAACAGCTTCTTCAATCACTTATCTTCTAATAGTCTCTCTCTCCAGAGAAACAAAGTTAATTGAATACTTACAGTCTTTCTGTTTGTGGAGCAACTCTTTGGTGCTTGGTGGTGGCACGCCTAGCTTTCTACTAAGAATATGTAGCACAGTGCCAGACAATTTAAGTCGGGAGTTAGGGGATTATGAAGTTATATAGTTTAAGGGAAGGTAGAGGAGAGCGCAAGGGAGGTGATATATGATTCTCAGTGATAAGCAGCAAAATATCCTATTGCTTATCACTGTTTTAAAGGCCTAAAAATAACATGTCAAATTCCTTGTCCTCCAGTTGTTGCAAACTACAATTTCCATTGTGTCTGGATATCCTACAGCTTTCAGACCATCCTGGGACTTTTTTTTAAACCGGAGTCAGAGTCGGTACAACTTTTCCGACTCCAGCCAAAATGAGCTCCGACTCCGACTCCACAGCCCTGGTCCTAACCCTAGTTTTCAGATGGTGAATCTCTGATAAATTTTGCACAAAACAAGAAGATAATATTTTTTTTCAAAAATTTCATTTTTCTGAGGGGTTTTCCACCTTAAGGATGTATGACTTAGTATATTTAAATTTTTTTGGTCAAATTTCTCTGGAACTGCATTAGAATCTTGAAAAATGAATGTTTTTTTACTTTCTTAGAGCTAAGTGCAAATCAGTGGTCGAAGGGTAGGGGTCTTGTATCGGAAAATCTCGTTATCATACTTAATTCATAGAAAAATTTTTCTCTTGGACTTTCGCAAAAAAAAATCCAAATTTTCTTCTTATAACTCTTATTTACTTGTAATTCCAAAAAATTTTCCGATTTTCCTTAGAATACTTTTATTTTATCTTAATGATGCCAACTTTTTCTGTAGTAGGAAACATAGTTTCTTGCCTACGCACCAATTTTGGCCTGAAAATGTTAAGTTTTAATTTAGGAGAATTTCAAAAACATACTGGAACCATACCTCTGAAGATTCTGAGGAGATTCCTTATAAAGACACATCTCTTTTCTATCAATTTTCTCCAACTTAAATCATCAAAAAACACATAATACTTTTAATTAAATTTCATTTATAAAAACCTCTCTTCGAAAATTGTTTTCTATTTAGACATTTTCTAATATTTTGTTTGATATACTTTCTCGTTAATTTTTTAGACAAGTTTTAGCCATCAACACAAAATACTGAACTTTACCCTTTCTTGGAACATTCTCAAAATACTTTTTCTTTAACAAAATTAAAAAAAAAAAATTCTCGGAATATTCTTGACTTTTATCATGGCAAAATTTATCGAAATAATATCGAAACGAATAGTGATGGACGTCCACCTTTGCAGTGGACAATGCTTTGTTGGATTCGATATACAAAAATCTACAAAATCTCATAAACTTATAATGAAAAATTTTCAAGCATACTTATAGCTACACCCTAATTTAGTTTTAAAAATTACGCAATCGATCTTTTCAAAAACAAGAAGCGCATTCATCAAACTGGAATACACCATCAAATACAGCAGCAAAGGCTGCATTTGGCACATGCTGTGCCAATCATTTATGTTTCTTGGAGTTAAACAAATCACTTATCTGATTTAAATGTTGATAGGTTTACGACGCGCTAAAATCTCAAAAAAATTTGACACTTTCCCTAACATTATTAAAAATTTCGTAGCAATTTAAGGTAAAAAAAGTGAATAATGACATCTTAACTTATTTTCTTCTAAATGCAGGTTGTAAAAATGAGTACATCGGAGAGATAAAAACCATTTCTAAAAGAACTTATAACCTACTTAAAGAAACAGTAAATAATAATAATTTAGTTTTCTGTAGTTTAAGCTCGATCTGTTGCAATTGCTCCATACTTGGTTCTTGTTGACTCATTCACCAGTGTCACGAGATGGTCTAAATATTCAACATTAACTTGCCATTACTCTTTTTTGTATTAACTTTTTCAATAAGTTTAAAAACCTATCGAAACTTTTTTAAAGGTAGAAATCTTTTGCTGGTTAAAACAAAAAAACAAAAAAAAAACAACCTCTTTCACTGTTGATTTGATGAAATCTTTCCTACTAGTTAAATCAAAATCTGGGAAATGATCATATACCTAAATAACATATTCAGAATCTCATTTTCAAATATAAGGAACCATATGAGATACTTACTAGTTATATAAATTTTTGTGCATAAAACCTTGAAATTACGCTTTCGATTTTACCTGCTTACACACTGTTTTCATTGTCACTTCTTCTAAATTAGCATCTTTAAGTATATCTTTGACAACTTTCTTGATGTCAAAATCTGAAGGTTCTTTTTTGGTTTTTTTAAATAATGGTTCGTCTTCATTTTCAGAGCTAACTTCAGCCGGACGCTTTGAATCTGTAAATAACCACAACAAAAAAAAAAAATTCTAAATCATAGATAAATATTAGAAATTGTCATATTTAAATAACAAATAAGTTATAAATAATCATCAGCGATATTGAAAATGTTGTTTAAAAGATCTTTCTAAAATATACCCTCTTAAATATATCCCCATACCCTCTTTCTTTTTTGTTGGACTCTTCTTTTTTGGAGCTGGCAGTTTAACAGACATAACTTTCGACTTTTTCTGTTTCTTTTTAGGAGAATCCTGCACGATAAACCCAACTTTTAAGTGCAATCATTCTGAGTAAAATTACAATTAATTCTTTAAAAAACTACTTATCTTTGAGAAAACAAAAAAACAAAAACAATAAGAACTAAAAGTACTTTTTCTGCATTTTCTTCGCTTTCACTTTTATTTTTATCACTTTCTATTGATGGTTTTTCATCTTTTGACTTCTTAGAAGGAGCATTACTTGGCTTCTAAACAGCACAAAATAACTTAAACTTAAATTATTAAAATGTACATTTAAAAAATTCAAAACATCTCCAAAAATATCTACTAAAATAACAATTTAAACTTGATAAGTTAACAAACTTTAGTTTATATCACAATAAATATAGGTATATACAAATTTGGAAAACTGAATTTTCTAATAAATATAAATACCTTTATATCTTTTGAGTCGTCAGATTTTTCTAAAGGTACAAAAGCACAAAAAAAAGATCTATCACTATTTTCTAAGTGTTATCTATCACTATTTTCTAAGTGTTATGCAACAATTTAGTTTTAAGTTAAGACTTAAACATTACAAGAAAAATAAAAACAATCATAATTAACAGCCAGAAACACTTACTTTTTGGTTTGTTTTTTTTGGAGCCTGGTATGTTCTAAGAAAAGCATTGCAATAAATTTTTTATGATAATTAAAAAATAATTTAAAGTATGAGTTCACTAGAAACTTTTATCTAGTTATTAACTCATTCAATTATGTGTAAAATAAAAAGAATCTGTTACCTAATATCTTTAAGATAGGATAGCAAAGAAGAAATTTAAAATTGCATGAAGAATGGTAAAACATCAAATATGAAAAATTAATGGATAGAAAAAGATTAGATTTTGAAGAACTTAACTGAGTTAAGCTTTACAAAGTTTATCATTAAAAGTTAGAAAAATTTAGTTTGTAAAAAATATTAGAAAATAAGCAACCTCAAGAGTGGTATAAAAAAAGCTTTCTAAAGCAGTTATTTTAAAAGATTTTAGTTCCTCTTTACCTGCTCTAGGCAGTTATAAAAAAGAAATGTGAAATATGCCCTAGAATCCTATTCATAGAAAAAATGCGTGAAAACTCACCTTTCCAATATCAATAGGTTTAAATAAAAATTCTAACAAATTCTCTTTTAGCTTTCCCTAAATTGAATAAACATAAATCTTTAGTAACTGATATGGAAAAAAGATTTTAATACCACTAATAGTTGTAACCAAACAAAATAAAAACTAGTTTAAACATTATATTACTTAAGCATTAGCATTTAGTTTTTCCATTAATAAAGATTAATAAAGTACAAACTTCTATATCAGCCATTTAAAATTAATCATATTTTTTGAAATTTTTTAAAATAGAACTCTCTATGCATTTAAAACAGCAAAGCTTTATGGCATTTAAAGTTTATATTCATACTAAAATTGTTAATTTTTAAAAATAAGTTTAGCGAATTTAATAGAATAGAGATTCTGTGCAATCCAATGAAGAGTTAAAAAAAAATAATGTAAGGAATGTGAGGGATCGCATTTTTTTCCCTGTAACTTTGTATATCTAAATATAAAAATTATTTTAGCTTGCATTTTATTCATCACTAATCATTACGGAAAAACAAAATGTCAATATAATATTACAGACAGTCCTACGGTTGGTAAGTAACAGTGATTCAAATACCAGTGGTGGGTTTCTTTTGAAAAAATAGAATCAATGCTCTCCACTAAAATTAAATATCATGATAGGGTTAGCTAGGTAGCTTTGTGCATGTTTGAACTTGCTTAAAAGCTAAAACACCAGTATTCTAGTTTCAGTTTTCAACAGTGTTGAAGTGTTCTACTGTCTAAAATAATTCTGAAAGAAACCATTAGGTTGGTAGCTAGCTTTCTAATACCAATAGTATTATGCCTTTTCCTGAATCTTCTGAAAGCGCATGTCTCACAATTCCATCTGCAGATTGCATTTTCCAACTTTTTAAGTTTCACTCAAAATCTTACTAAAATTTAACTTACTGTTTAGTAGCTAATACTCATGTTTTAAATTTTCCAATTTTCAATTATTCTTACTAAATCTCCTACTTACACAACTGTAAATACAAAGGCTCTACAGAAGGTTAAAAAATCTACTGTGATATTATTCTGCTACATTTCCAAAGAGTAGATTTAGTATAGAAAGTTTATCATAGGGTTAGCCACAATTAATTTTAACTTACATTTCTTTTCCTTCCAAAACACTAAAAACAGCATTTGTGATTTCTGACCCAGTGTATAAAAAATTGGTATAAACTTTATAAACCACTTAAAAAGTTCAGGAGATTGCTTATAAAAAATTATCAGTCTGATATTTATTAGTGACAATTATCAGTGCGGAAAACTATATTTTATAAATTGAATGTTAAATCTCTAATAAAAATCAATTCATCAATGATTTTTATCAGTAATTAAATTATTTCAAAAATATTATTACCAGTAAATGTATATTAAAAATATTATTACTATAATTTGAAATATTAAAAGTATTAAGATAACAAAATAGTATCACCTTATCGCCACTTTTTTCTAAGCCCAGTATTCCAGAAATAAACTTTAATTCTGGTATAGAATTTCTTTCCATTAATGACAAAACCCGACTGTGGCACTCAGAACTCTAATCAATAAAATTCTTTCAAAAGACTTTACTCAGAAAGTCATTTCAATATTTGTCAATTGTAGTCAATATACTAATAAACATTAGAAGAAAAAACATAAGTTTGTGTCAAATATAATACCTCATCAAATGGATATCCACAGAAAAGGCGAATTTCTTTTTTTAATGTTGTATTCTAAAAAAAAAAGAAAGATTTTTAAATATATTACATTACTTGCTATGGCTAGCTTTAATAAATATCAAGAAAAAAAAAGTATACATTTCCTAAAAGTTCCAAAAATTTTTTATCACCAGCATGAGATATTTAAATTTTAGGGAAAACATCATTTAAGATAAAGCCTTCAACTTTACACAACATTTTTTCAAAAATCAGTCACTATTAATGGGTTCAACTATTTTATGTTGATTTTTTAGTATTTCAGTAAAAACAAATATAAATTGATATACTCCTATAGTTCAGGAGGAGGAGCAATATTCCTGAACTTGAACCTTTTGAAGTAACTAAGGAGAATTAGACAAATATTAGATCCAACATAAAAAAGATGGTCCCAAAAAATCAATTACAATAACTGGTACTAGTAAAGGTTTAGTAAACCTAGGTCTAGTAAACTGTTATCAGGTCTAGTAAATATATATAAAAGATGTGATGGAGAGTACCTAAGTAAAACTTTGAAATTATTAAATATTGGAAGGAATAAATTAATTTCTTTAAAATATTTTATCTTCATATATTGATGCATTAAAATTATTGTGTTTTAAATAAAAATTGATAAGTTTTTTTTTTAAAGAAGTTTTTCTATTTTTACATTTACTTCATATACATGTTTTATTACAGTCCAAAGTTTCAGTTTTTGCTGATTTTTGCACCACTTAAAGGTTTCAGTAAAATATAAATATCCAGTTTCATTTAGAGGCTGAAATTTTGGAAATATATTTTATTGGAGTCTTCCAGTGGTGTGAAAATTAGCAAAAACTTCAGGTTGCATTTTTTTAAAAGAAAATTTGATGAATTTACATGGATTTACCCTTCCCCCAGAAGTTCCAACTATAGAGGTACAATTCTAATGCTTAAACCTTCTTATAATGCTGACCGTATCTACCAATTCCTTGAGCATAATTAAGGACAATGTGGACTTAGAAAATGAGGCTATTCATGATCTCATGTGAGAAGGGTACAGGTCTCCCAAGACTCTTGCAAATTTTCAAAGTTTTAGAAAATACATATCATGATATTAAAAAAATATATTGTTTTATACTTTTTAGACACTTTTTTTTTGTTCTTATTGTTTTTCCAAGTTATCCTAATTAAATTACATACAGAAATATATAGTGTACTATTTGTAATGTATAAAAAATTTCCACTTACAAATCTTACAACTCACTTTAAAATAATGCATAAACTTATTTCATTTATAGAACTATTGATTAATCATAACTTCAAATTAAAAAAGTAACCTAAAAAAGCTTACTTTTCCTGGCTTGAAATATAAGAGTCTATGTAATGATTTCAAATCTTCTGGACGAGTTTTATCAAGCATATATTTCACTTAAACGAGTTAAGAATATTCCAGTTAATTGTTCCTTTTTTTTATTTATTTATTATTATTAATTTTTTTAAAAAATTAAACAAATAATGTAAAATATAATCAGAAAAAATTTTCTTTTTACCATATGGAATATCACCTAGCTTTGCTCCTTTCCCCTAAAAAAGTATTTTCAAAATTTACTTTAGATAAATTTAGTTAGACTTCTAAAAACTTTTTTAAAAAATTAACAATATTTATTTAAAATCAGATAAGAGATATTCAAAATAAAACACCTGCAAAATTGATTCAGAAAAGGAAAATTAGGAGAATCACCTTTGTATAGTCAAGATCATCTTCTGGGGATGATTTTTTTGAATCAGCATTATTCAAAGATAGTCTTTCAACACTCTTTCTGTCTCTTTTTTTGGTTAATATTTCAATGGGTTTTTCAAGAGAGCCTTTTAATAATAATAAGAGAAATAAGATACAGCAAAAAAATGAGGCAGTTATACTACAATAATTTGTTATCCTTCAAACACACTATACCAAGTTCCTCTTCTGATGATTCTGATGTTAATTGATGATCATCCCCATTTTTTGGTGTTTCTTCTTTATTTTCACTGTTTCCTTTCTTAGATTTATCTTCAGTAGTAGATTTTTCATCCAATGGAGCATTAGGAATCTATAAAGACAAAAGTATCATAATTTTTTATTTGATTTTACAAAACAATTAGAATATAGGAAATGATATGTAAAATTGAAGGTACAAAACTTTTAAAAGAAAAACTCCTAATAAAAAGAATTGTGCAAAATACTAGGCAAATCAATACTCTTCATCTTTTACAAAGTTACCAAATTTCATAAAATAAAATTTATTAGACTAAAAATTCATTGTAAACTATATCTTAGACTTTCTGTACACAAACTCAATAAACTATTACTTAAAGTACATAGAGAAAGTTTAATTAAAAGAAATTAAATGTTTAAATTTATTACAGTTAATTAAAGGACAATAAAATTATATTTATTGATCTATCTGACATACATATAATAATTATCAACTGATAACTTTAACATACATAAATTAACTAATATTGATCAAACTCTAAGTACAAACAACTATTAATTTATTTGCATAAAAAATTGATCTGATTAAGACATCATTTATTGAATGCTATTTCAAAATTATGCAACATCGGGCTTAGAATGTCACTGAGCACCTGAATTGGTAGTTGACCATTTGTTTTTAAACAAATGGTCAACTACCAATCAGATACATACATACATACATACATACATACATACATACGTATGTATGTATGTATACATACATACGTATGTATGTATGTATACATACATACATACATACACACACACCCACACACATACATATCAAGCCAAGAAAAGCTTAGACACTACACCTAAAGAACTAAGTAATAGTAAGATATACTCAATCATTTCAATTAATATTAGAAGTAATTCTAATCCTGGCTGTAATATGTTAAAACAGGTAAGAAAATAAAAATAGAATAGAAAATATAAAACTTTAATAATTATCTGCAACAAAATTAAGAGGATAACTTTTAAATTCAAAACTTGGCTTTAGTAAAGTCCATCACCATATAAGTTTATAGAAAAACCCGACTGAGTGCAAGTATATATAATTTACTAAAAAAACCATCAACTTTATGAGTAAATTGTCATATGTAATACACAAAGCCGGTTAATATTTGTACTTTTTCAAGAAAATTTTAATGTAGCTAATCTTTACTACTAATTTTAAACTAATAAAGTTAGAAATGTTTATTTTTAAAATTAACCTCTGCTTCTTTTTGATCAGCAACGATATCTGCCATCGTTAATATTAATATATGCAATTGAATACTATTTATAAATTGCGGCGAGCCAAATACGAGGGATGAATGAAAGTGTATTAACCGCCAAAAATAGCAAATTGACTTCGTTCCCAGTTTTCGGGAGTCTTCGCTGTCGGTTGTCAAGGCTTTTCTCTAAGGGCCTGTTTATATGGAAAGCGGGCTGGCTCGTTTTTCCGAGCCAGCCCGCTTTCCTTATAAACAGGCCTTAATGCACTATTCAGTAACGATGTTTAATAATGCAGCATATAGATCGAATACGCCAACATTAATATGCAAACCTTTTTAATTTCTTCCTTAAATATTAAGATCAACATCTCCTAACGTGTGCTGTTATTTTTACTTTGTATTCGTTAATGAGCCCTATTGTTACTGAGTATTGAATAGTTGTGACCAAGTATATTATCATTATTCAGTACTCACTTAGTAACTATTGAGGTTGATAAGTTAGTATAACTAGAGGATTAGCTCGTTAAAAAAAGTGACAGTAATAATTTAATTATGTTGAAGCATGTTGAAAGTGATATTTGTTATTTATTTACTGTAAGTGGGTTTTGCTATATGTGCCATTTGTAACTTAGTTATTGTTATTATTGTAAATGGTTACCAGTGATCATAATCAGTGGTAAAAATAATTTTAACACAGTTTTTATTCCTGTGAGGGCGGTGGATTTTATTAATTTTTATATTTTATGTTATAGATGTGATTATTAAATGTGACTGTGGTGGTTGGTTCTATGTAAGTGTAATGGTAGCGCAAATATAGAGAGTGATAGAATGTGAGGAAGTACTGTCAGTGTGTAACGCAGATGTGGTAAAAGCGCGATAGGAGCATCAGACTTTTTAATAACAATTGTTAACTCGAATAAAGCAATAACAAAAATAATAATAATAATAATAATAATAATAATAATAATAATAATAATAATAATAATAATAATAATAATAATAATAATAATAATAATAATAATAATAATAATAATAATAATAATAATAATAATAATAATAATAATAATAATAATAATAATAATAATAATAATAATAATAATAATAATAATATTGCCTTACTTAAAATGAAAACAAAAGTAAAAATACTTACGGCTGATTTTTCTTCTCTTACTTATTTTTCTTAATCAATAATCTCAATTATTTCTCATCAATATATATATATTCTCTTAATATTAACTCATACAAATAACAATACATTAATACTTATAATAACGCAAATTGAAAGTTATTCAAATACATTTCCTTACCAAATCCTTCTCATAAGCTCCTCTTTAAATTGTTCATAAATTCTTTTCATTAAATTCTCTTTAAATCTTCAAAAATCCTTTTCTCATAAAATCCTCTTTTAAAATCTCTTAAAATTTTTTTCTCATAAAATCCTCTTTCAAAATCTCTTAAAATTCTTTTAAATTCTTTTCTCATATAATCTCTTAAAATCTCTTAAAACTTTTTCTTTCTCTTAAAATTCTTTTTTAAAATCTTTCATAACTCTTTCTTAATACATCTTCAAAAATTCTCTTTAAAACACTTCATCAAAATTTTCCGAAAACATCTCTCTAAAAAGAGAGCCCAAGGAAATCTACTAAAAAAATCTCCCCCAAAAGAAAATGTAAAAAAAATCTAAAAGATTTTCTCAACCGTTCCTTTTTTATCTGTCCGCAGGTGTCATTTTGAATTCTCGTCCAGACAGTAGATTTCTTTTTTTTTCTTCAAGTTCGTTCAGTACTTTAGTTTCAACTGCTGAGTCATGGTATTCTTTAAAACAAGTTTTACTAGTTTTCTTTTTATTAGTCTTTATATCAGAGTGGCTACAGAACTTTCTATAACTTTACTAAATAAAATCATATCATTGTGTTTCAAGTCGTGTTTGCGAAACAGTTTTAATCATTTATGGTGTGACTTATTAATTTTTCATGTTATACGACATGTGTGTCCACCTGGTGTGTTTTTGGTTGACTCGCTCTTTTCCTCGTTCGAATGTAGCGTGTTTGAGTCGGATAGAACTTAAAGATAATGTTTACAATTTTCTTCATCTTACCTCCTCACATTCCTAATCCCTCAGGACTATGGGAATATTTTCAGATTCAGGGTTGCAGGATTATAAAAGTCATGAATATACGAAACATTAAGTTTAATCTTTGTCAAATGTATTGCAATCTGTGTCCAAAACTGTAAGAATTATGTCTTAGATAGTTTTTCATCGGATTGTTTTTGACCCCACTCAGTTCTCCGCTATGTAAGGTTGGCATATTATTTGGGGATACACTCATTCTCAAAGCGCATCAAATAAGATGATACGTTGTTTTTCTAATGGTACTATACAATATTTCGCACTCCCAACCGATTGTTTTGGTGCATTGGGACAAATATTTTATATCTGCCACAACTTTATTAAACGAATACTTTTGTGGTACTTAAGATTAAATAGCTTTTTTAGTTTCAGCTATAAGTTAAGTGTCCGGGGTTACCCGCCGTCCTCCCCCCCCCCCCCCTACTTCAGCTTCATTTACTTCATTACACTAACATCTTTTTTTATTTTTTATTTTTTTGTTCATTTCTCGCTCTGCTTGAAGGGATTCCTATCTTCTATGCTAAGATCAGAGCCGGTCCTAAGCAACAAGGGGTCCTGAGGCCATCAAAACTCTAGGCTCTGTAATAATATACCCATACTTTCTTTTTATTTGACATTTTTATCAGTTGTACAATTTTCATTATCAGTATTTAAAAAGCACAAATAACAAAGCATTAGAGGAAATGAAAATAAAACGATAAAGGTTAGATTAACACACATACTAGTGAATTTATAGGAACTCTCCGTGCTTTGGCTTCTGCAAACTTTTTTATCGTGTCTGTTGAATTTAATATAAAAAATTTCTTGGCCCCGGTACAAGGAAACCTTTGCACCCCCTGATAACCGACAGTGGTTTGGATATAATATATACCCCAATCCCCTCCTTTACTTTAAATTTAGTGTTAGAATAATAGAAAAACATTCATAAGTAAAAGAAGTAAATTTTAAAAAAGTTAAAGCTTAAATGAATAAAGTAGTAATGGCGGCCTGGATGAAATCATTCCCATTCCAAAAGTGAAAGTTCACTTGCAACTTGTTATTGCAGAAGTCTGAAATATTTTCAAGTTATTTCAAAAATCTCCAGTCAAAATTGAAAAGAAGAATTTAAGAAGCAGTATGGAAAAGAGGTTTCACTTACTTTTAACTGCAGAACAAGATGCAATAGTCTACTGTTGATTATTCAATTGTTCTTTAAAAACAAAGATTTAATCAGGAAAGTATTGAAGGATAATTCTACGCATTTGATTTGCAGTGATGACGATGTAAACATTTTGTCCAATGTTGATGCTCTTGAACCAGTCAAGTAAGCAACGGAAGTTTATTGCTTAAGAAATCCAACTATTTTTATTGCTAAGGGAATTTCTAAGTTCTTGGTTCTCATCTAAAGAGTTGAATCTCAACGAGATTCAGACATTTAAAAACATGAAATTTTTAATATGTTTTTGAAGCCTGTACTTCAAAAGACTACCAAAAACTTGCTGTCGAGAATTTTCCCAAAGAATCCATTTTTATCTTAAAATAAATTTCTAAACTAAACTAATTGTGTTTTATTTGCTTATTATTGAATTTAGCTTTTATGCTTTTTCTTATTTTTTACCAATTTACCAATTTTTTACTAGTAAATTTAAGTCACTAAAACCTGAACTCAAGCCAGTACGCTATATTTTCATTTTCAAAATTTTAGGGCCGTGTTGGCTTGTTCAAATGGGGCCGAATGACTTGTTAGTCCAAAATTTATGCGTGCATTAGATCTGTTTGGTTTTCCTTAGAGGAAGTACTGCTATAATTAAATTTCACCCAGAATTATTGCTAAATTATTGATTATAGTAGCATAAAACTGTGTAATTCAATCTATATTGATGTCAACAGTAGATCAAAGTTCTCCTCCAAGTAAACGAATTCGGCCAAATCCGCCCTCTGAACAATTAAACGGAAGTTCTTTCGAAACATACAACGATCAAAACTCAATTTCTGAAGATGTAAGCTTTGATCAGATAAAAATGAACTTTTTCCTGCAGTTTTAGATATTTTGAGGATGTGAGCCTTGATTATAGTTCTATATCAGATATACTTTTAAGTAGTTTGATTTCGGTAATTAGCTTTTCCTCATTACACCATATCAGATGACATAGATTTTAATGTCTCATCTTTAAAATGATGCAGTGCTAGCATACTGCTGTAATTAAAGTTTACTATAATCAAAAAAAAAAAGAAGAAGTTTCTCAAACAATCAGTTGAGTTTTCTAAAATCTGTTTAAAGGGTTTAATCAGTAAATAAACTTAATCAATTTGTGAATCTAACATGGAATGATTTTATGGTAATATGGCAGTAATATATTTTTCATAACTAAGTAGACTAACACTGTTCATACACACACCTCTCCCACTACCACTGCTTGTCATAATTATAGGTAATCTGTAAATTTTGAGCCAAAAAATGTCTTTTACCATTAATTTAACTCAAAATTTCAAAGAAGTTTGTCTTGGAGGAATTTGATGCATGATCATCACTATTGTAATCTTAAGATACTTGTATAAAAAGCTTATTAATAGAATCAAAGATCTGATTATTTTATTTGTTACATGAATACTTAATTTTTCATGGAAAGAAAGTTTATAATTATGATCAAATTTTTGGTGTTTTTGAAAAGCAATAAAGGATGATTTGTTTTAAAATTCCACTCATTTTTTAGATTTTTAAATGATAAACAAAATTATATGGTGTGTGTGTTTTATATATAACTGCAGAAATTTCAAAGCTAACTTTCTCTTTACCTTAAAACGCTGTTTCTTTGCAGATAACAATGACGGCAGATAATGAACAAGTAATTGATGAAGGCCTTTATTCTCGACAATTGTAAGTTCTCTTTGCTTATTAAAACAAGTGCATATGTTTATTCATATACACATATAAAAATGTACATATATAAAGATGCATAGATATTTACATGCACACAAATATACACATAAGTATTTTTGAAGTCAAATACAAATGCAAAGTATATGTTTTAAAAATTTAAAAGGTTTTTTCTGAATTTCCTTAAGCCTAAGGGAATTTTTAGCAACAGGTCAATTAATTCAAAAATCTAAAACTATAGAACAATTGAATTTTCAAATAAAAAAAAAAAAAAAAAAATCAAGTTATTGTTTTGCTTTGATATTATTATTTTATAATTTTTTTGTTTTGATAGTTATGTTTTTAAACTGACATTGGAAAGATAATTTGTTCTTTTTTTTTTTTTTTGCAATGCCAAAGGAACAATATTTTACAAACAGTATACATTATTTAGATATGTTCTTGGCCATGAAGCCATGAAAAAAATGGGTGTGTCCAACATTCTTATATGTGGGTTGAAGGGACTGGGAGTTGAAATTGCAAAAAACATTATTCTTGCTGGTGTAAAGTCTGTTACTTTATATGATCCAGAACCTTGTCATTTAGAAGATTTATCTTCTCAGGTTTTGATTTTTTATTGTGTTATAATAGCTATTAAAAAATCTATTGGACAGATTTCACTTTAGATTTTCTATATACTTATGAATTAACTTTGTACTTGTGTGATAAATTGAATTACCAACAATAAAAATTTAGTTTTATTTAAGATCAATAATTTTTAATTTTATTTGGTTTTTTGCTTTTTGTAGTTTTTTCTAACCAAGAATGCTGTTGGAAAAAATCGAGCAGAGGCGACTGTAAGTAAGCTTGCAGAGCTCAATAGCTATGTACCAGTGTCTGTTTATGATGGCAAGCTTTCAAAAGATTTTCTCAGTAAATTTCAATGTATTGTGTTGACAAATTCCTCCCTCTCTGAGCAAATTCAGATAGGTGACCTAACTCATCAAAATGGTCAAAAGTTAATTGTAGCTGACACCAAAGGACTTTTTGGGTTAGTTAATTTTTATATTGTGTTCTTTTGAATTTTTTTTATTCTCTATACTGTTATATTTTATTTGTATTTAAATCTAATTACACTGTCAGCTTGCATATTCCTAATACTACCCTTATGAGTCAATTGATCCTTGCTTATAAAATCTTACTTTATATTTTACATCAAATTACTTCATATTTTACATGAAATTTTTAAAAAAGGTTTTTCAAAAAGATGTTTTTGTTTGAACAAGTTGTTGTAGTTTTGTTTTCCTTGCAATATCTTATTTGGCACCTTTTTTCCATATGAAACTGTTTTTTTGTTTGTTTGTTTTGTTTCTAGCTTTTCTATTAACTCCTCTTGAGTATGTTGGAAATCTTTACCCGGTTCTTCTGCTAATTTAAATAGAAATTTTTTCTCCAGTTGTCTCTTTTTATAACACCCTTGCATTTATCCCATTTAGATCAAGAATATTGAAAAAAAAAACAACTTGTAGTGGCCATCTTTGTGATTTTGATTTCACAGTGTATTTTCTTGCCATTTGATACATCATATATACACCAAAATTATTACTATTGTAAAATTTGATTGTTTTAGGTTTATGCTTGGTGTCTTCAATTTTGATAGTTTTATGCCAAAAAATTGCATCATCAAAAATAATGAAAATCTAGTATTAACCAAAGAACTAAATAAGAAATAAATGTTAAAACAGTTGTGCCTATTAGTCATGACTGTTACCAATAACTTTCATAACAATAACTCAATATTGCATTTAAAAACATTTATTGAAAAATTTGATGAGTTTTGTGTTTTGTAAATCTGTAAATGCAATATTTGATTAGTTTTCTAAAATCATTATTGTGCAGGAAATATTCATTTTATTAGTTCATAACAAAGAATAACTGGGCTTAATGTTAACAAAAAGTAAAAAAAATAAATAGAATAAATGACAAATACCATAAAAAACAATTTTACATAAAGCACTTAGAATAGTTAAGTAATACTTTCTCAGGCCTTTTTAAATTTGTAATGAAATGAAGAACAGCTTTAAACCTAGTTTAAAAAATTGTCACCCTATTATGCAATCATTTAATAATAAAATTTTCAATGTTTTTTAAGTTTGGATAATATGTTGAATATCATACATTCTCTTTACGCAATTTCTTCTATTACTGACACAATCAAAATTATTAATTCAGCTGTTACAATTAGAAGACAGGGTGATGAATAAGGGAAAGCAAATTAAAAAAGCCTATTTGTATGTTTTAATTGACCATACTGTTACAAAGAATTGTTTAAATATTTCTTTAGTGTTTTATTTTGTGATTTTGGTGAAGATTTTATTGTTACTGACATAAATGGCGAGCAAGTGATAAGCAATATGGTTGCATCTATAACTAAAGAATCTGAAGGGGTGGTTACTTGCTTAGAAGAAACAAGACATGGCTTTGAAGATGGTGACTATGTAACATTTTCTGAAGTTGAAGGCATGACAGAGTTAAATGGCTGTTCTCCGCTTAAGATTAAAGTGCTTGGTCCTTACACATTTAGTATTGGCGATACTTCAAATTTATCAAATTATGAACAAGGTGGTATTGTTTCTCAAGTGAAGATGCCAATAACATTAAATTTTGTAAGTTTTTTTATCTTCTTAAAATAGTAGTAAATATACAGCAACTTTTTATAGCAACATACAAGATTTTTTGTTTCTTTATTTTATCTTTTGTAAGAAATAGAAAAATATTTGTTTTCTTTTTAATTCAGAAAAGTCTCCGTGAATCAATAGGCACTCCGGAATTTCTTGTGACAGACTATGCAAAATTTGATAGACCATCACAACTTCATTTAGCATTTCAGGTGTGTTAAATTTACTGGCTAAGTTGTATACAGAATATGAATAACAAAAAGTCTTTAAATAATGATTGTTGCAATTGCACAATCCAGTTCATGGTTGAAAAAACTATTTGGTGTGACATGTAAGAGGATTCTTGAGAGGTCTGGATTTTGGGTGAATTTATATAAAAGGAGTAACATTTGTGTATCTGTGTGGCTTTAATAATAATTTACTAGAGTCAATAACTGAGTTCTTTAGAAGAGTAGTTATAACAATAAGTTTTCTCCAAATATCTAAAACATACAACAACTGTTTTTCTCATATACACTTGCAGTTGCAGTTGTTCCTAAATATCTTATACAAAGGGCTTCTTGTGTAATATTAGATAGGTTTATAAACCTTTAATGTTATTTTGGAACAGTTTGTTTTTTTTAAGTGTCATTTTATTTTGATTTATACACCCTTTTGTTAAATTAGTATAGAAATAATGTTTTAAAAGTTAATGTTGTTGTGTTCAAGCTTTTAAAACATGAATCTTATTAGCTTTTTTGAATCATCTTTTATTTAAATTGTCAAAATCTGTTAGTCAATTTTATTAAGCTTATTCTGAATCTTTACAGTTTAGGAGCACAATTTAATTTTAGCATATCTAAATTTGAACTTTAAATTAAGTTGATTATTTAATAGCTAATTCTATTTTAAAAAATTTTACTTTTAATTTTCAGGCACTGCATGAATATAAAGCATTAACAGGTCTTCTGCCAAAACCAAGAAATAAGGTTTTTTTTCTTTTTCTTAATTTGTTAAGAATCTTTTGTATAATTTGTGAACCTCATTTATGATAAACAAGTAATATTAAAAAAAAAAAAAAAAAAAAAAAAAAAAAAAAAAAAAGCATACATATAAAAAAACATAAATATAAAATATAAATAATAAAATATTTTTTAAAACTCTTTTAACCCACTTAATTTCTCACCTTGATATCTAATATTTAACAATTCATCATTTATAATACTCTATTTTTGTTTTTAATGCTCAAAGTCCCCATCTTTTTTCTTACAAATTTATTTTAATGATTCAAGTTAAATTTCCCTTTTTTTAAAACTTGCCTGTACATTTTTACTACTTTAGATATACTATTTACCATTTTAGGTTGATGTATCCAGATTCCTAGAGGTTGCAAAAGAGGTTAATGATAAAATAGATGCTAAAGTGAGTACAACTTACAAAATGCCGGTTAACTCAATTGTTTTTTTCGATTGCCAGTGGTATTCAATCAGCTCTTTATTTGTATACATGTCATTTTTAAATTTTTATGTTTTGAATTTTTTCCTAAAATCTACTGAAAAAATTCATTAAAAATCTGCTGTTGCTGGGATACCTTTATTTCATCAATCTTTGGAAACCCCTGCTGTAAATCTTAATAAAATACAATTTGTTTTATTTTTCTCACTCTACATAAATTTTGACAAAGTAATATGCTTTTATTAAAACTTCAATTACTTCTTTTTGTATTATTTCTAAATGTGAAAACATATACTGTAAGCATTTTTCATATAGGTGGAGCAAATTGATGTAGACTTACTAAGTGAGTTTGCATCACAAGCTGCAGGTGATATTTGTCCAATGCAAGCAGTTATTGGTGGAATGGCTGCACAAGAAGTTATGAAGGTAACTTTAAAGTTAAGATATTTTTGATAATATTAACTAGAAGAAAAACAGCAGAGAGAAATAGTTTGTTTCTTTTATCAGGCTTGTTCTGGCAAGTTTATGCCTATTAAACAGTGGATGTATTTTGATAGTTTGGAAAGTCTACCTGAGGATAAATCATCACTCACAGAAGACAACTGTTCCCCAGCTAACACACGTTATGATGCTCAAATTGCTGTTTTTGGTCAAGATTTTCAAAAAAAACTTCAATCTAGCGTATATTTTGTGGTCAGTTTATTCATTATTATATTTTGTGACTTTTTTTTTTTTTTTTAATGAAAAAATCTACATCCTGGCTTCAAAACATTACACAGATCAACAAAAAAACGATTTCAAAATTTTGAAAGGGATAATCTAATTAGTTTTAAATAGTTCTCAAGCACTGAGTTTGAAAATTGTATTCAATTTTCACTATTAGCTCTAGTTTTCCTGTGTCAAAATACCCAAATTATGGAAATTACGGCATTTTAAATCTGGAACTTTTCAAAAGACTGTACAATTTATTCATTTGTATTCATGAAGTTTAAAAGGTTTTTGTCTGATACAGGCTACTTATAGTATTTGAGGACAAATTGAGGTTAAAATTAATTTGATTATATTTTTTACAAGATTTTTATATGGATGTTCACAAATACCATATGCACCCTTTATTAATTTTCTGATTTTGGGATAGTTAAAAATACCAGTGTTAAATTTTCCCATATTTAGACCGGAAAAAGATTGACAAATGTATTAGAAATGAGCCCCAATCTTATCCAATTTTTTCAGCTGTCCCATTAAGCCCATTTTAATATGCAAAGGAGGAAATATCCATACCCTTGGTTCCAATGGTTCATCAATAAGATTCTTTTTTCTTGCCATCAAACGTTTTCTCACTGGATAATCTTTTTTTCCTTTAGTGCTTAACTACACCAATAAATAATTTAATATGACTACTAATTTAAACCTCCTTGTGGTCCTAGAATAAAAGTTAAAATTTTGAAGTCCACACATATCAATCAATTACACTCAATTTTTTATTCCTCTTTTTAACATTTGATAGCCTTATAACTTTCTTTTAATATTGTTGAATAGCTGATAGAAACTAAAGCATAAAGGTTTTTAACATACAATAATACATATTTTAAGCTTCTATTAAAACTGTTAATGAAAAGCACAAGCAATTGTAAAAGCTTAGAATCACTGATGGATTAAATATCATTCCCAAAGATACTTCTATGCTGTCACCGTGGGCCAAAATTTTTTATCTACACCTTGTACAGAAAGTTTAAACGCACTTGTTTTTTTAACGTCGATAATTCTTTTAAGAAATGATAACCCGATAAATTGATGAGATATGGTCCGAATTTTTTATGTTTATTTTTACTAACTGTTTAATTTATCGATTTAGAGAAAAAAAATTTATAAGGACACCAAAAAGAAGGTGGAGGGTGATGAGAAAATTAACGGAGCAATTAAGTCCTTTCAAATTTTTGAAATAAAGTTTAAACGCACATTGGTTGGAAAACTCGTAACTCTAGTTAATTGATTGATTTTTTCTAGCAGTGTTTCGCATTTTCATCACTCAACAGCCTGCTATCGTTAGCATATTCTACTTGCATCTTTATTCTTATTTTATTTTGCAAAAAAAACTGCGTCTACGATTTGATTCAACTTTCAGCCATTTTCAACTGATAAAACTTTGTCAAAAGATCATATTTTCATGGTTAAAAGAGCTGTCTCATCAAAAATCAAATGGCAAGTAATTGGCATGCATAAAATGAAAATGAGCAATCGACAAATTGGCAACCATTTGAATATTTCTGAATTCAGCGTTCGTACAACAATAAAATATTACTTATCGACTGGTAGTGTCAATGATAAACCTCGTATTGGGCGCCCAAAAAAACTGTCAGCTCGCGACGAAAACATGCTTTATACGCTTAGCAGACGCAACCCAAAAGCAGGAGTGTCAGCTTTGACTGCAGAAATCAATAGTTCGCTTGTAGACAAAACAGTTAGTCGTACGACAATAAGTAAGTTATTACGCAAAAAAGAATTAAATTCGTTTTATGCTGTAAGAAAACCTCTGTTGTCGTTAACCGATCGTCTAAAGCGAAAAAAATGGTGCAAAGAGCGTTTAAATTATTCAGTGGATCAATGGAAAAGAATTATCTTTAACGATGAGTCGAATTTTGAAATTATTAACAGAAAAAACAAAAGATTTGTTCGTCGCAAAAATACGGAAAAATATTTGAAGCAACACATACACAGCCGTATTCAAAAAGGTGGTGGCTCTGTCGGCATATGGGGATGCATATCAGGCTCAGGAGTTGGCTGTCATAAAATATACGAAGGAAGATTGAACCAGTATGGGTATCGTGATATTTTGGAAAATTCGCTTATCCCTAGTTGCAATTTGTTCCAGGCTGATCAAAACTGGTTATTTCAACAAGACAATGCTCCATGTCATACAGCACATTCAATTACCAATTATTTCGTTGAAAGTAATATTCGACTCATGACTTGGCCAGCACGATCACCTGACTTAAACCCGATCGAAAATTTATGGAGCTGGATGGATTATCAACTAACTAAAAAGCAAATAACAAGTCACGAAATGCTTAAAAAAGAACTAACAAAATTGTGGCTTGAAATTCCAATCAAGATGATTAAAAATCTTATTGAGTCAATGCCAAGCCGATTACAAGCATGTATCAAAAACAACGGGGGTCATATCCCATATTAACATATTTCCATGACAAAAAATTACTAAGTGCATTTAAACTTTATTGCACTTTCTTCTCATCAATTTTTTGATTTCTTGAGTTTCATATTACATTTCAGAAAAGATTTTATGTTTTTTTCTTTAAAAGTTGTGTTTTTTTCTTAATTAATAATTGGCTAAAAAAAAAAACAATAAAAAATGAAGACCCATCATCAGATTTTCTCTTTGCACCAGTCCAAACTTACCATCATTTACAAAAAAACAAGTGCGTTTAAACTTTCTGAACAAGGTGTATATCCTTTTTGTTTTTATATCTTAGTCATATTTTATAGGAGAAAATCAAAAGTTAACTAAGGAAAAAATATATTGTTTTTGGATTCAGCTCCTTAAAATTGCTTTAAAAAAGTACCACAAGTGTCAACACCATAATAATACTTAAAAATGCTGACAATTTTTATACACTTGTTTATTTTAAACTTTTTAAATTTGAATAGTTTATTGCCCAATTTAAAACATTATTGTGTAATAACTTTTTTCCAATTGGCTTAAATGCTAAACACTTGTACTAATCTTGACTGTTTTCAATATATAAATGATCAGTGTTAGTTAACTAGAGCATTTACATTGAATTTAAACAAATTTAAGTATTTTCATATGACCTCCAAATCAATATTTTTTCTAAAGGTGGGTGCTGGTGCAATTGGGTGTGAAATGTTAAAGAACTTTTCTATGATTGGTGTGGGATGTGATGATAAAGGAAAAGTATTTGTCACTGATATGGACCTCATTGAGAAGTCCAATCTTAATAGACAATTTCTTTTTAGATCCCATGATGTCCAGGTATCATAATATTTAATTTAATTGAAATTTTATCTTCTTTTTTTTTTTGACATTTTATTTTAAAGTTGTCTTTTTTTGTTTTTGCTTTGTTTTGTCAGAAAATGAAATCAGAAATAGCAGCTCGAGCGGTTAAAGAAATGAATTGTGATGCTAACATTATACCCCATCAAAATCGTGTAGGCCCTGATACTGAAAGTATCTTCTCTGAATTTTAGTTAGCTATACATATATTGTTATTACTTTTTTTGAGGAGATTAAATTTAATTAGTTTTTTTCAAAAGTTTTTTATTACTTTTTGGTGGAGATTAAAGACATCTGCTGATAAAAATAAGTTCTTTGATGCTGATCAAAGTTATGGCTTATTTTTTCATCATTTACAACACTATAAAGTTCATTTGTTACACTAAATTACTATAAAAATCTCATACAATTTTTCCAAAATTAAATAGTATTCCTTTTTTCAAAACCAATTATATCAATAAACCTCTTAGCACATTCCTTTGCAACAAAACAATTTGGTATTTGTTATTTTAAATTTTGGTTTAAAATGTAATAGAATATTTTAAATAATTTTTAACCTTAATCAGTATGCAGATATTTACAATGATGAATTTTTTGAGGGATTGGATGGTGTTTGTAATGCACTTGATAATATTGATGCAAGTATGCTCAGTATTTTATTTTTATTAAATTAAATTTTAAGTGAAATTTTTATCAAGATCTTTTGTAAACAATGCAGTCCTTTTTAATTTTTAATAGATTTAAGTTATTGCTTAAAAATATTTAAAATAATTTTCTGAAGTTTTTTCTATCAAATACAATTTTTTTTGTTTTTGCAATAAGTCATAATAAAAGTTTTTTCCTTCTTTTTTTAACAATTACTAGTCTAATTAAGTTGTGTTTTAAAATTACAATAGGAATGTACATGGATAGGCGGTGTGTGTTTTATAAAAAGCCTCTTCTTGAGTCTGGAACACTTGGTACAAAGGGAAACACGCAGGTAAAAAAAACAAAACTTTTGCAAAACACTTATATTTGCTGTTGATAAATTCCAATTTTTATGAAAGTTGGTTAACTGATGTAAACAATGAATGTTGCTTATAATTTTGTTAACAATACCACTAACAAGCTTTCAAATTATTGTTCTATAAGTTTTTTTTTAAACAATCCAGCAGTATTTAAGATGCTATTGCTACCCAATCATGAGTTATGGATTAATGAGTAAATTTCATTTCAACATTATTCATTTTAATATATTTTCAATATTTTTCAAAGTATAATTTTGTTGGTACTTATTACTTTTTTTCATAGGTTGTTTTACCAGACATCACTGAATCTTATAGCTCTTCTCAAGATCCACCAGAAAAATCTATTCCCATTTGCACATTAAAAAACTTTCCAAATGCCATTGAACACACACTTCAGGTATAGTGTTAGATAGTAAAGTTTTTGGCTCATGCAAAACTCCATGCAAATTAATTCAGATATATTTAAGTATTTCTTTTTAACAAAAATGTTGAGAAGTGCTTCTTTTTAATTGATATAGTGGGCTCGTGATTCCTTTGAAGGTTTATTTGTACAGCCTGCTGAGACAGTAAATCAGTATATTGCGTAAGTTAATTAACTTTGTTTCTTTACATGTCACAAATCATTGTTCTTAATCTCAATTAAAACTATTTTCTGAAGTTTAAATATAGACTATTTTTTTAACAAATCATTTTTGTTAGTGATCCTAAGTTCATGGATAGAACTTCAAAGCTGCAAGGGATGCAGTTAGTATGTGTTAAACTTTTTTATTTTTTTTTTATTTTTTTTCATTTTTTTGAAACAGAAATTAAATGAAAATTTAATTTCTGATTCAAAATTTGATTTCAGTTCATAAGAACCTAAAAGTTTTTATCCTCTCTTTCTACAGATTTAACCTCTATTTGACTTCCCTACCCCCAGCAGTAAACAATTATCTTCCTTCCCCTTGATGCAGCTTCTAATAAAATTTAGTTTAGCCTACATAGTTAAAAGATGGTGTGCTGGCCTATCTAGAAGTCTAGAAAATTGCAGAAATAACTGCAATATCAGAGGCCTCAAAAAAATAAAGGGATAAGTGGTAATATTTTCACTAACTCTATTTTTTAAATGTTGTTTAACCTACTATTTAAAATAAATTATTTAAATATATTTTATCACCGTAGATAATGATGTAGATAATAATTTGATACAAAAACTGCAGTAGTAAGCCAAAAAATTGATTAATTTGTTTTTGAAGAAACCAGGATATTAAAACTGGGTGTTAATTAAAGTTGTTTCTATTTGTATGTTTACAATTCCAGTGCTCTGGCATGTTTTTTTTTTTTAAATTTTGAAGAAAGTAATCAAGTTTAAAGTTATTGTGTTCACTAAAATTGTTTTAAATTTATGTTTTTCTTTTGTTTAATCACCAGGCTTGGTCGGGAAAGGCGTGCGATTGCACTCTAATCTTGACCACGCATACAATATTTAGTTGCGACAACTTGAAATGTTCTAAAAAACATCTTAAGAGCAATGGCCAAGTTGTCGCAAATAAATATTTTATGCGTGGTCAAAATTTGAGTGCGATCGCATGCCTTTCCCGACCAAGCCTGAATGAATTTATTCAAATATCAGTTATTTGTAATTTCTTAAACTAGTTACATTTTAAAGTTTCTATAAATATTTTTTTCTCTTGATAAAGTTGATAATAGTAATACCAATGAGGCTTACAAGCCATGAAAAGCTTTACAAGCCATGAAAAGCTTTACTTATGTTCTGATTGTGTTTTTGCTGTATTGAACAAACATAATTTATACATTCTCTCTTACATTCAAAAACATTTCTCTAAGTTGAAATTAATAAAAACTAAACCAAGCTCAACACTTACAGAAGAGAACTTAGATGAATTAATGGGAATCAATATTGAATATTATATAATAATGGACCTTGATACAGACAATATTATTGATAAAGTTGCTGAAATGTTAATGACTCACTTGTTTTTAAGAATTAATTTATATCTTGTTTTTAAGAATTAATTTATATAAATTACTTTTAAAGTCCAGGTGCAATGTTGCAGAATCTTTGAATTACAATTTTAATGTTATTTTGAGGCTGCACTTTCTTTTTTCCAGAGATCAAATATTGTCCAAGCATGCTATTGTAGTTGAGGATAGTTTATTGTGTAGTTATCAAAAATTTGTGTGTAAAACTTTAGGTTATAATTTCAAGAATAAACTTTAGGTTTTGATCTTCAGAATGCTATTGCAGTTGGCTAAATTTAAGTTAGATGTTTTTTAATTCCTTTATTAAATTATCTTCACTGCATTTAAGCTTTGCAGTGTGCAATCTTTCTATTAGGAACCAATTGCAGTTTTCTGCTTTTCTATTTCCATAAAAGTTTTGTACAGCCTTAAATGACACTAACCTGCTTTCCCTTGTTATCCATCGTTTTGACAAATTCTGTTTTTATATAAAGCAAAACTGCAGCCAATTGAAAACTCTTGCTTTGTTTTTCTTTAATGAAAAAATTGGCAAATCACTGTTATTTAACAAATTCTTTCAATATTAAAGAAGTGATGGAAAAATGTTTTTCTGATGATCAGATTTTTCACTATTTGTCATGCCCATTTCAAAAGTCTTATAGATGGCCATTTTTCAGATCGAATGTTTATCTCAACTGTTCTACATGCAGTACTCAAAGCAGTTGGAGGTAGTGTAGTAGGAACAGATGCAAATATCTTGTCTACCAGAGGCAATATTCTTTTTTGGCATGTAAATGAAAGGATAATTTTCAGCAGGTTTCATCAGAGCCACTTGATTAATTTTAGCTTTTTTTTGGGATTGTGAAGTATTCTTAGTTTCATTTAAGCTCAATAATACAAGTAATATCTCATTATATAAAAAGTCTGGGTGCCAAGTATCTTTTAAGTTATTACCTTTTGCATTCTATAAGCTGTTGTATACATTGTAAAATTTTGGATCAAAAATTGTTCAATATAGTGAATGTTTTTTGACCCCTAACATTTTTTTTGCTCGTAGTAAAATACTACATTTTTTGGTATTTGTATCAATAGTGAACTTCAAATCCTCTTTCAAAGCCATGATGATGCTGTTTAATAACTTATATCCAGTAAAAAGGGACTTACTGTCAAGTAGATTGTAATAAAATCAATTGTTGATTGTTTAATATAACTTTTAATTCCTCTGTAAATTCTCTTCTGGCAGAACTATTCATTTAAAATTTATCAAGAGTGTCTTGATGTTTCCTGAACTTGTATTTAAGGATACTGTACTTTGCCAATATTTTTTAAATTTGTCACCAAATTAACATTTTCTTTACTTGTCTTGATTGCGCTTGACACAGTTGCCCATTTTATAAGCTTTTTTTTATTATACCAGTTAATGTCTCTTAAAGTTGTTCTTTTAATTGCATAGAATAAAATTGAAAATTTTTGTTTGTGAAACTATTGTGTACATATAATATGTTTATAATATTGAGTTATTTCATATGAAATCATCCTAAAAACATTTTCACCCTTATGCCTCAGAATTGGTTAATTTTTACCTTATTTGTAATATTTTATTTGTAATCAATTATTTGTAATAAATAAATGATGGTGGTGAAAATTTTAACTAAAGTTGAAATTATGTTGATTCAGCATTTTAGTTGTAAAATGAAGGGCTAACAATGAAACCTTGATGTTCTATATCTTAATAATCGTTTGGTAAATTTTTATAAAATTCAGAAACCCAATAGATTTTTGCGTTTTGAAAAATACTAAAAAAAATAATAAGCAAATAGCAAAAAATAATTAAATTAAGTATTTGAAATATTATTTTAACTGTAATTAATTTTTTTTGTTATAACCAACTGCTGATGTTCTTTAAATCTAAATCATATATGCTGTATGTACAACCTGATATTTATGTGGGTGTAGAAATTAGCATACAATTTGGAATTGATGTTCCAACACTTGTTATCTTTTTTTGGCCAAAAGAAATTTTAGCTGGTCCATGGGGACGCATGGACCGACTAAGAAATGCTAATGAAATCTGGCTTTTACATCGAGAACTCTCTAAAATCCATTATAAATATATGCAACATTGTTATTATTTTTTTAATGTTTAATGAAATCTCTTTATTATTTTTGTTCTTTGGAATAATGATAGTTTTTCAGTAATTGTATCAATCTTTTTTTTTTTTTTTATCACTTATTGTTTTTAAAACTAATAGGATTAAAATGATAATACATCCTTGTGCCAGGAACTGTTCTACCACCTAAATATCTTTTTTCTAGTTAAGATTTTTATATCAGTCTAAATCTAGTTACCAAATAACTATATGTTAACAAGTTTCAATGTTTTTTTTTTTTAATTTTGTTGTTTCTTTAATTCTTAATTCAAATATTTCATGTACCATTATACTTTTTAAAATACACACATTTGTTTGCTATTACTGCATACATGGGTGTCACTAGGAACTTTTTCAGTGTACTTTTAAAATGTATTTCAGAAACATTTTAGTTAATTTTTTTTTAAAAAAAAAAAAAAAAAAAAAAAGAGGGAAAACAAACCCCCCTTGCCCACTCCCTATGTCCATGACTATATAAGTTATAAAATAGTCACTAAACTTTCAAGTTAATCAAAAAAAACTTTGAATTAAAAAGTTTGTGACCAATTCAAAAGTTTTGTGTTTTGTTTCAGATTTCATTTTAGTTTTAAAAATTTGCAATTCGCAATCAATTGTTTTGATTCACCTTTTGAGACTATTAAGTCCTGAGAGTCCTAATTTTGAATTCTTTAGGTGAAAATGGTTTGAGGTTCAAAATATTAGGAATGTTCTCACAACCATTGTCAAGATATTAAATGTAAAAGTTGCTTTGTTAGCTCCTTAAATTATCACTAAAATGCTGAATCAGTATTGTTTCAACTTAAAATATCTCAAGAACCAATTATGGATGTTCAAATAATAAGAAAAAGATACTTAAGTATTTTTTTTAAAAACTACTTAAGTAGTTTAAGAAATTTTAAGTAATTTCTAGATAATCAAAGATTCTACACATTTTAGTGTGATATTTAAGTTTGACAAAGCATAACATAACTAAAGTTATGTTGTGTCTGAATGCAAAAAACTTGTGTTAATCATTTTATCACTCAATTACATTATCAACATAGTAATAAAAAGTCCAGCAGCACTAAAGCATCTTTCTGCTTCAACTGGCAGTGGTGGTAAAGATTTTAAGCACAGTAAAATACAGCTGTTTCCTTTTTGATGCAAACCAAAACATTTAGGGAAGCCTTGTTCATTACTAAATTAATGTTTTGGACAAGGAATGGTCAATGGTTCTTCAGTCTTACTCTTTTTTGTAAAGATCCTTTAATTTCAAGATTGTAGCCTTCACATTCAACTGTAGATGCATCTTTTGGGTCATTAAAAAAATGTTAAAAATTATCACTTGCTATAATTGGAAGTATTTTTTTCTTTGGATAGTCTAAAATAATGTCTTTTTGAGTTTAATCATACTGATTTGATGCCTCTAAATATATGAAAAGGTCTTTAATTCTAATATTTCAGAAATTCTTTTTTATAATTTACTCAAAAAAAAAAATCAGATATTTTGTATCCTGATCTTTTAGTTATGTTAAAATAAATTCATAATTTCTTTCAGCTAATATTTCAGAGTAATATCTCTTCTACAAAGGACATTAGCACCAGCAGCAATAATTTCTAATAAATCTTACAAATATCTAGCAGTTTAAATCTTATTACCAGTTGGTAGCTTTTTTTAATGCACTACAATGCTCTTCTAAATGGTATAATAACACCTAAAAAATGTTTTTCTAACTTCTGATTTAATTTCAAGAAATCTTGAAATTGTTTTACACATTGAATTCCAATATTATTTTGAATCTAAAATTCTGTAATCATTCCAGAAAAAAGGTTATTAAGATTTTATTCAGAATTTTCAAACTTTGTTTCATTCAATTTAAGACAGTCTTCAGTCTTTATTAAACAAACAATCCTCATCATTCCAAGGCATTGAATTGAATTATTTGACAATAAGTTTGTCAGTTTAGTCACATATATCTTCAATTTCATTAAAAAATTTTTCCATATTCTAAAAACATGGAAGTCATAGCTTGTCTTGAACTTCAAATTTGACAAATTATAAATAGGAATCAGATCAACAGCAACCATTTGAGCCAAAACAACAAGAATTTTTCTTGAAAAAATTTGCTGCAATTGAAAGTTGATTTTTAAAATGAGTCTTGGATTAGGGCTTAAATTCAAACTTAAAATTGATCCTGATGATGAATGATCCTGATGATGAATTGATCTGACGATAAAGTATGGTGAGAAATTCTTGTCACTTAAAATTTTTATATATTCTACTTTTTATAAATATTTGCACTAAATAATATGGCTCCACCATTCACTTTCCGCTTTTATTTTAATTTTTTTAAGTATTACCAGAAATATAGTAAAACAAAACTAGATAAATATAAAAAATATTCAATGAAAATCCAATTAAATTGGCAAATATTTTAAAACAAAGCCAAAAAATCAATAAAACCAAAAAATATTAATATTTTACTTTTAGGGTAGCTGTATACGGAATTGAAAATCAGACTACTTTTATACAAATTTTTCTTAAATACCAATTTTCTCTATTTAATTTGATAAAAAATTACTTGAATTTACTTAAGTAATACAAACTTACTTAGGCACTTGAGTTGTTTAAACAATTAACTACTTAAGTTATTTGAAACACTGTTAGAATCCCTTGAAACACCCTTAGAAAAAATACACATTGGTGTATTTTTAGTTAAAATTTTCTCAATCATTTTTTATTTGGATTGCAAATGTGGTAAAAATTAATCATCTCTGAGATGTAAGAATGACCCTATTACTAAACTTAAAAATTCTACAAAAAAATTTTTTAGAACTAGATAAAGTTGTAATAAATGAGATTGTTTAGATATAAATAGGTTCAAGAACCAACATTCAGTGAATAATATATACTTTCCATCACCTGTCTAACATTAACATTTTACATCGCCTGTTTAACATAACCTGTCTAGCATTACACAGGCTATTAAGATAAAGTTTAAGTTCATCTTATTAGCCTGTAATTACCACCTCTTGGAGAAGGGAAGGGACTTCTTTCAATTCTTTAGAAAAAATTTAAAAGTTAATAGTAGAAATTTTAGAATAGATTTAGAGAAATTTAATCATTGAATGTATTATAATTCATGGTCTGATTATAGCTTGAAACACTTGAAACTCTTAAAAAGTCAATAACAAAGAAACCAAACAACTTCGAAGACTGTGTATCATCTGCTCGCATTCTGTTTGAAGAATACTTTCACAATCAAATTGTCCAATTATTGTTCAATTTCCCTCCTGATCAAGTAAGTACCCTTGTTCAATGGATGTTATCTGTTTTAAAGATATTGTTTAATGATCATTTAAGAACAATTAGAAACTAATACCTTTTTGGCACCATTTTATTCAAAGCTTAATTTTTAATAATATTGTTTATAATTTTATAAAAAATATTTTTATTAGTTCTTGGTAATGTATTAAAAATGAAATAACCCTAAATGCATGTTTTTCAGACCACCACTTCTGGGGCTCCATTTTGGTCAGGCCCAAAACGATGTCCATCTCCTATAAAATTTGATTCTTCTATTGATTTGCACCTTGATTTTGTAATCGCTATGGCAAACTTATATGCATTCAACTATGGAATAAAAGGTATAACCTTTTATTAGATTATTTTATTTTATCACTCAAACATTCTAACAAACTATAGTTATCTAATAAATTTACTTTTCAAAGAGTAGTTTAATTTTATTCCTTAAGGAATTTATTTGTTTTATTAAGGCTCAAATGATAGAAGTTACATTCAAAGTCTAGTTCAAAATGTAATTGTTCCTGAATTTGTCCCTAAATCAGGTATAAATACAGTTTATTATTTTTATAAGAATTTTAAATTTCAGTAATAAGCCTCTTAGCTCCTAAATGTTCTATGCTGTATTCATGTTAAAATCAAAAAACTAAGCTTTTTATTATTCTTAAATAACTACAGAAATGGATGTAAAACATTAAGTGCTAATATTGTTTCTATTAAAAAGTTTATGAATTCATAGTAAGTATACAGAAACCAAACGCAACCAATGGCGTCATCAAAATTTGTCTCGTTATAAAAACTAAAAAGTAGAGGATTATGTAATCAATATCATAATTGTTACCTAAATAAAAAAAAAATTTTCTTCCATTTTTCACATCAAGCTACACAAAACAGAAAATACTAAAATTCTAATCTTTTAAGGATCAATTTGTAGTATGCACAGATTTCAGATTATTTAAAAGCTATCAAATTTTTTGCTTTTTTTTTATTTAGGTGTAAAAATTTCAGTTACAGAGGCTGAGGCTGCCAATGCAGTTGGTGATGTTGGTAAGTTACTCTAAAATAATTGGGTTCCCTTAATCATCACTTGTATGTCATCAAAATTAACATTATTATGCAGTCATTTTTTTTTTTACTATAATCAACAAATATTCACTATAAGTTATCTTAAAATCCTAATTTTAACCAAATTATGAAGGAAATTAATTAAATCTCAGACAGATTATAACAAACACATTTTTTTTTTACATTATTCAACTTGTTAAATTTATTTAATTTACCTATTTTTGATTAATATTTGTATTTATGTAAATTTTTTATGGAATTTTAAAAAATTCTTATTGCTTGGCTCTTCATTTAATGAGTTTATAATACTTAGCTTTTTATAAGTTATATGCAAGGATGTTGACACTTGTTCTTTTACATAAAACTTTGGTTATATTTTAAGTGAAAACTACTGAGTGGGTTGGTAGTAAATTCTTTTTTTATTAGAATTTTTAATATTCAAAACAATAGATATTTACCTGTAAAGTAGTGTTAATAAAGGGAAAGCTAACTAATTGTTGTTTATGCAGCAGAACTTTGGGTCTTATATTGCTAAAAGTTGTTTTTATCAAGGCTTAACATGAAGAAGATTAACACACAAAAATTTGAACTTTTTTATAGTTACTTTTGTTCTGGAAATATATGAAAAGCTTGCAAATAAATTTGATAAACTGTATTTTATCATTTTCATGTGTTAAAATACCATTAAAGTTCATCAATTTGTGTTCATTTAAAGTTCATCAATTTGTATTCATTTAAAGTTCAACAATTTGCATTCATTTATTTTACTGACTTGATGACAGTTAAAAATTTCTTTTTTTTTTTTTTTCTTCGTTAATAGATGAACAAAGAATTGAAACTATAAAAATGTCTTTACCATCTGCAAATGATTTAAAAGGAAGGTTAATTATGTATCCTGCAGAATTTGAAAAGGTACTGCAATTATTTTTTTGTATCTTTTACATATTTAAATATACTTATTGAGCTAAAAATTTCTGATAATTTTAGTTAAGGTTGTTTTTAATTTTTCTTAAGGATGATGACACTAACTTCCATATAGATTTTATTGTTGCATGTTCTAATCTTCGTGCTACAAATTACAAAATATCACCTGCTAATAGACACAAAAGTAAACTTATTGCTGGAAAAATAATACCAGCAATTGCAACTACAACATCTGTTGTTACTGGTTTAGTATGTTTAGAATTATATAAAGTAATAAATGGCAACAAAAAAATACAGACATACAAGAATGGCTTTGTGAATTTAGCTCTCCCATTTTTTGCATTTTCTGAGCCTGTGGCTGCTCCAAAAATGAAAGTAAGTTGAAAATTAGTTTTTAAAATTTGCGATTGCAATTTTAAATGTTTCTTCTGTCAGCCCATGATTCTCAAATTTTTTAAAAATTTAAACCAAGTTTTTGCATACATAAGCCAAGTAAAAATTATTAGTACTTAAAATAAGATTCATAACTACTGTGTGGTGAATATGATTTGAAAAATGCTAAGCACTTTTGTTAATTTTGACCTGCTGATTATAACCCAATTTTTAAAAAGTAAATTTTCAATGTAGATTTTTTTTCTAGAAATTACCTTTTAATTGTTAAAAGAAAGGGTTATCAATATGTAAGAAAATTTACTTTTTTTGACCAAGCACTTGGTGAATAATTTAGGCACTTTTCAGATTATTAGTTCTAGCAGATTGTAATACATACTTCAGAAATTATGTACTTTTAAGAGAGAGATATCCACTGCTTCAAAGCTTTGTTCAATTCTATTCTATGATTCCTCAATTGAAACACATGTACAGTTCTATCATTGTATTCAATTTTACTTTTAGTGCTATTTTCATGTGGCAATTTCTAACTAATATCCAACCTGGCACATCTGCTGATTTTCTAATTTATTACTATTTTACCTTTATTATATAAAATCAACCCACAGTAATACTAATATTATTCAGCAGATGTTTTTTAGACCATATCTATAATAATTATAAAATTTTTTTTAGTACAATGACAAAGAATTTACCTTATGGGATAGCTTTTCAATAGATGGAACAATGGAAAATGGCTCAGAAATGAATCTTCAACAACTTATGGATCATTTTGAGGTGGATTGTATATTGATAACAATCTTTCTATATTTTTTTATCTTAACTAATTTTTTTTATAAATTACTTTGCTTCTAATCATGCTGTGAAAATGAAATTAACAATAAATTTTTTTAAAATAGGATTTTTATTTTAAATCCAATTTTGTTAACTTTATATCTAAAATACATAAATTTAAGTCCACACTGGGTTAACAAATTGACAAAAGTAAGATTATAAAAAGGATACATGATTCAAGTATCAGTGACAAAAATCTTATTTTCAAATAAATGTAATTACTTGTAATTCTTGTAATAATTTCAGAAAATGGGTCTTGAAATAACAATGATTTCACAAGGAGTTTCAATGATATATTCCTTCTTCTTGGGAGCTGATAAAAGAAAAGAGAGATTAACATCCCCGTAAGCTTTCTATTGAAGTTGATAAGGCAGTTCTGATTTTTTTTGCTTATTTTATCATTTTATGATTGCTTTTTTCTGTTTTGTAGTATTTCACAAACTGTGGAGAAGATTTCAAAGAAGAAAATTAAGCCCCACGTAAAAATTCTTGTACTTGAACTTTGTTGTAATGATGCTGAAGGAGAAGATGTGGAAGTTCCTTATGTCAAGTATAAACTGCCCCTTAGAAAATAAAGTCAATTTCTTTTATTATTTATTTAAAAAAACTTCCTACTAGTACACAAGAACAATTGTTTAAGTATCTTTAGGTTTTGATCAATAATTGCACTTATTCTGTTTCGCTTTCTTTACTATCAGAATTAAAGAGCAATTTTTTTAGTGGATTGTATAATTTATATTGTGGTTATATATACTAGTGACTTTTTTGAAGTATAAAGTTTGGATTTTGTTGATTGCTTGTGTTGTTTTTCTTAATCATTCTTTATAATATTTAAAAAAATTTGTATACTACTTGCATGTAATAGGATGTTTCAAGAACATTAAAAACTAAAAATTACTTATTTTTTTACCAATATGATGATATTTAGAAAGCAACTGAAATAAAACTGCTGTAAGAAAAAATGTGGAGAGTACAATTTTTTGATAGTATAATAATTTTATTTTTTTATTACTGGTGTTTGGTGTGCTCTCATCTTAAAAAGTAACTCTTAACAAAACCTTCAAAATGTTCTGGTATTTTATTTATTAGTAACTATAAGCATTCATTGATAAGTTTAATTGTGCATATACATATAAATAAATGCAAGTATAAATAATTACTTTAGAGAAAAGAGAGAAGCAAATAAAACAATAGAACCTTCAAAGTTCTTTTTATCTATCTGCTGTATATAAGTCATTGACTGTTTTAGTTAATAAATATATGCATTTTTAAGTTTGCTGAGCCTTAAGTGCAACAAATTGTATCTTTAAACAAAAGCATGGAAAAAGATATTACCCTTTGCAAGTAAGCAAACAATATTGTTATGTTCTTGTTTTTTTCAAATCTTTGGAGTAAGGTATTTGAAAAACTCTTTTATTAGAGAAAGATTATAATAGTAATAATATCAGATGTTAGTTTCACTTTCTTAATATTCCCAATATACTGTTTGTCAGTCCATTTTACATTTATATGTGTACTTTTAATAAATTGATTGTTTTGAATGGCATCTACTAATCTCTTTTTGTTTTGAATGACATCTACTAATATCTCTTCAACTGGGGGAAAGCACTTTTTAAAATATATTAAAGATAATAAAAAATTGTGATTGCAGGTATTATATTCACAATTCTTGCTTAAAAGGAAACAAATGCAACTTTGTTCATGACTTCAAAGCAAAACCAGAAAGTGTAGGTTTTTTTTATTGTTTGTATATATGTAAGCATTTATATATGCAAGCATACATGTATGTATGTATGTATGTATGTATGTATGTATGTATGTATGTATGTATGTATGTATGTATGTATGTATGTATGTATGTATGTATGTACAGTAGGGATATGACAATTTTTAAAGACCCTATCCCCATGTTATTTTTTATGGAGTTTTAATGCAAAGATCAAGAAAAATCCAATGGCAAGTGTCAACATGAAAAGAATGTCACTCCCCTTATTCAAATTTATAAAAATATATACAATTATACATTGTACAAAATGGTTTTTTTTAATTAGAAATACAAACATACAGGTTTTAGTGTTCATTTGTCAAAAGAAATTTAATGTTAATTTTTTCAGTGCTTTTGCACAATGGAAGTAAATCCTGCAGAACTTTAATTGCACGTTCAGCACAAATGTTTGATCTTTGAGTTGGGATTGGAGTCGGCTCAACCGACCAAAAAGTCCTTAAAGTCTTTATTGCCTTTGAGTGATCTTTGCAAACGGCTGCCAAATTATTGTAGTTATCCTGATTATAAACCTGACCAGAAAACCAAATGTCACTCCACGTGCCACTAATAAAGTCACATGATGACTGACCTTCGGCTGACTGTCAAAATATTGGAAGTAAAATATAAGCTAGCAAAGCATAGATTGCGCAGCTATTCCATCTTGCATTGCTTATATTTGGCAAAGTTCTGAAATTTACTTTAGGGAACCATCCTGTTTTCTTAAACTGTCTGTAACAAGTGATCAAGTGATGAAGGAAAGTTATATCATCTCTCCAAACAATTTCTTCTTCTTCCTTCAGAGCATCTCCAGAATTGTCAAAAGATGCTTTCAGTTGCTGGTACTCTCCTGTTATTCTGCTAATGAACCAATAATTGAGATTAGGCGAGGTTGTTGCTGCTTCAAAATAATCATTCATCACATGTTTTAGTAATGTATCAAGAACATGATGCTGGCATCCAATATAAAGTGGTTTGTCTAATCCAAGCTTAACAAAATGCTTCTGTAGTAGTGTGACTGCCCCCAACAGATTTTCCTGTATTTGCAGAGGTTGTATCAGAAATTATTAACTTAATTGCAGGCTATAGCTTATATTCATCAAGCACAGTTTTTATTCCATTGAATATTGTTTCACCTTTTCCATTGATCAGTGCAAGAACTGCTAGTTTAACTTCTCTATTTTTATTTTTTAGAACTACAACCTGGTACTCTGTATTCTTTATGTGCTTCCCATCAAAGTGCAAGCACTATTTTTCGTTTCTTAGAGTTTCAATAAAATGTTCTTTTTAATTTTTCTCCTGCTTTCATTGTAGCTTTGTAAACACCACTTTGATTTGGAGTTGGAATAGAAATTCCATCTTTTGCAAGAGTTTTGCAGACTGTGTGTGCCTTTCTTGAACTCAGTTTTGCTTTTGTCACCAAATTTATTGCATAATCAGTTTTTTGTCTTTTGCATGTTGTTGGAGCCTCTGAATCTTGAGAACCTTATTTACACGCTCATCTTTAACAAATGAAACAAAATAATTTCCATTAAAAAAAAGTATAGAAGAGCATTGTGTTCTTGCTACATTTTTGGACCAGATACAAAGCTGGTCCAAAAATGTAGCAAGAACACAATGCTCTTCTATACTTTTTTTTAATGGAAATTATTTTGTTTCATTTGTTAAAGATGAGCGTGTAAATAAGGCAAAGATAATCGCTCAATGAAATTTATCGCGGAGTGTAATTTTTCTTGATGTTTGTGTTCTATAATTTGTACATTTTCTTTTTTTACAACATTACGTTTGTTGATGAGTTTAAATACATTCTTTTGCTAACTATTTTTCTTTTCATTGACAGGAAGAAAGCTATTTTACTATAATCTTTGAACAATTTTTTTTTTTGTAGGGACGTCAAAAGTCACAAATTTACATATAAACTAAGGTTAGCGTAGCCTTTTTGAATTGGAAGATTCAGTTTTTTCCATAAGATTTTTACTTCTTTGACCACTATCACAACTCTCTCCTGTCTACTTTTCACATTTGCAGCCAAGCACTTAAATCTGTCCAGGATATGCTGTTCTGTTGGCATTTTGTTCATTTGATCAAGACTGTCAACAATCTTTGCATACTTTCTTGAATTCAAACCTCACCAAATTTGATTCCCATAGTTTCTTATTCAAATCTGAAGGAAGACTATTTTTAGACATCTTGACTATAGTCTTGTCGAATTATAATTTGAGTGTAAATTTAATTATCTACAAATAAACAAATCTTATGAGTTTAGGTTTTCAAAAGAAGTTTATAAAATATCAAAAGTCAGGTGATGATAACAAATATAATATATAATATGAAAGATTATGTAATAAGAATGCATACATTTAGCAAAATCACACCAGCAATAAACTGAAGCTGTGATACCTTAAACTGTACTGTATCTAACAATAGATACACTATGAGTCATCAAAAAACATGCCACTGAACTTATTGCAATAACTTTGCTCATTGTGAACCGATTTTAAAAATTTATTCAGCGATTATTCACAACTAAATTATCTACTAAACGACATCAAAATTATCACCAAAGTGCCATTGCTCACTATGCACGTGCACTCCAAACTTCAACAACACAAAATTGTCTCATTTCTTTACCAAAAAGTGAAATTACTGAAATGCAAATGTTAAGCTAAAAACATCCAAAAGTTTAAATACTTTAGTTGTTTACTAAAAATGGTGTCTTCTTCAAGTAGAGAACAAGAACAATACTTGACTAATATAAAATATTACTTTTTAAATTCTTTTTTATTGTCTCAACCTAGAATTTTTAAACTAATTTTAACTTCTATATAAGAAATCAGACAATTTTTCTGTTGTTGAAGTTTGGAGTGTTCGTGTACAGTCAGTTTTTAGAATTGGGTCGCTATCAGATGAATGTTTTTCTGCAATTCAATTCTTAACAAAACCTGAAATTTTGTTAGGCATCAGACCAAATTTGACAAAGTTATGGTAGAAAGTTCAGTGGCATGTTTTTTTATGACTCATAGTGTAGATGGGAGAAAACAGTTTTCAGCTTAGGGGGGTGAACTTTTTTAAGATTTAACACTTTCAAATGGTATTTCCAGTTTTAAAATGTAATTTCTCCACTCATAGTGGCATAGGAAACCAAAAATTGCCAAAAAAAGTTTTTAGTCATACCTCTAAGGTACAGTCACGATCAAAAGTTTGGAACATTGTATAGAAAAACACAATTTTCATTAAATTATTCATTTTATCAAAATATATTAGTAACGATGATAATTGACAAAAATAATAACTTTGAACTATTAGTAAAGGTTTTATGAATTTAATATTTGGTATGGTGTCCTTGAGCTTTCAAACAATTAGCTAGGCGGGTAGACATAGAATGAATGAGTTTTCTCAAATATTCAGGAGTCATAACTTTAGTCCATGCCTGCTTAATTTTTTCTTGAAGATCATCTGAAGATGAGGGTCGCAGTTTCTGGACTTCGTTTTTGAGATAGTTCCAGCAGTTTTCAATGGGATTGAGGTCCGGTGAATTAAGGTCCGGTAATTAAGAAACGTAAGATGTAATTGAGAAATACAACATGTAATTTAGAAGTCGCAATATGTAATTAAGAAACACAACATGTAATTAAGTAACTTTAAAATGTAATTGAGAAACCCAACATGTAAATAAGAAATCATCTTCTAAATTACATCTTACGTTTCTTAATTACAACTTTCATCATCTAAATTTCATCTTTATTACATCCTCCATGTTCTAAATTACAGAATGTGACTTCTAAATTACATGCTGTATTTCTCAATTACATGTTACGTTTCTTAATTACAACTTTCAAGTTCTCACTTACATCTCCAAAAGGTTTCTTAATTACATCTTCCATGTTCTAAATTACATATTGAGACTTCTAAATTACATGTTGTATTTCTCAAATACATGTTACGTTTCTTAATTACAACTTTTAAGTTCTCACTTACGTCTCGAAAAGGTGTAGTAATGTAGCTTATTTTATGCATTATTATAAGTAGTATTTCAATTTTTTTGCACATGCACATTGGCAGTTATCATGAGTAAAAAAGGTAATTTATATTTTGTTTTCTTAATTCTAAATTGTTGTGTTTTTTAGACTAGAAGCTAAAATATATTTGATAACTACATTATACTGTATGTTATCAAAAATGTGAAAAAAAATTTGAAGTACACAATAAGATGTTTTTTAATACATTAAAAAACATTTTAGTGTGCACTTAGATTTTTTACACAGTACACTAATTAGTGTTTTATAGATGAGTAATTTCTTTTTTATAAATAGATAATTTATAAATTTATCTATCTCCTATTAGCTCAACACAGATATTCCACAATTGGATCAGCACATATGATAATGGAAGATTTTGAGGATAGTGAAGATGATGATATTTAAGATTCGGATTCATTTTTCGCTTATACTACTACGTCTTCGAGCTTGACTGTATCAGAATCAGGTTCTGAAGATAATAACACTGAAGAAAGTGATGACAATCAGTACACAGATGTTCATCTAGCAGCCACTGCAGAAGATTTTTAATGTCGCCGAAAAGAGCTAGAACAATGGGTGGTCTATCTAGAAATTCAAACCAATGGAAAGATGAGCCGAATATTGTAAAACAAATTCAATTTACTGCCGATCCTGGTTTGAAGATAAACATGGAGAGCAAGAAACCATTAGATTTCATTAGACTATTTGTTACAGAAGAGCCTATAAATACTATGGTAGTTAAAACTAATTGCTACGCAATGCAAGAAATAAAAAAAGCAGCGTCCCCTCAGAAAAAGCTCACATTTTAAAGATTGGAAACCAATAAATTCAGAAGATATGCAGCAGCTCCTTGGAGTTCTTCTTCATATGGGGTGTGTCAAAATGCCATCTTTAGAACACTATTGGTCTAAGAGCAGTCTCTATAGATTTCCATTATTTTCTAGAATAATATCACGAAATAAATTCCAACTAATATTACGGTTTTGGCATTTTATCAACAATGAAGATTCAGGTAGTGGTCGCTTGTGTAAAATTATTGGACTTCTTGATCACTAAAATTATGCAATGGATAACATCTTCTGTCCTAATAAAAATATATCAATCGATGAGTCAATGATACTTTGTAAGGGACGTTTTGTATTCAGGCAGTATGTGGAAAATAAAAGACATAAGTATGGTATCAAGTTCTATGAGCTTTGCAAATCAGATGGTATTGTACTAAAAGTAAAAATCTACTCTGGCGAGACAACTCTTGATAAACATTTGTTGGGCCAAACGGGAGCTATTGTTTTAGATTTAATGGAAAAATTTCTGGGAAAAGGTTATCACCTGTACACCAATAGCTTTTACAATTCCTTTGAATTAACAAAGCACATGATAAGTCAAAAAACATACTTGTGGCACTTTAAGAACTGACCGAAAGTCAAATCCAAAAGAGTGTACAAAAGCAAAACTGAAACAGGGAGATGTTATAAGCAGAAGCAGAGAGGGTGTAGTGGTTGCTAAATGGAAAGACAAAAGAGATGTGCTAATGATTAGCAACTTGCATTCGTTGCAAATGATTAAAGTGACAAACAGAAGAGGAGAGAAGATAATGAAACCCAATATTATTAAAGATTACAATCAATATATGTCAGGAGTAGATAGGGCAGAACAAATGGTATCATACTATGATTTTCTAAGAAAGACAATTAGATGGTATAAAAAAGTAGCACTTCATGTCTTTGATACTTTTTTGTTTAATGCTTACTGTCTAAACAGCAAATATGGGGTAGATAAAACAATTTCCTTGCTTAAGTTTAGAGAATTAGTTGTTACAGATTTATTGGGTGAACGTTTAAATGAAATTGTGCCTCGAATCACCAATAATAGCTTCCACTACTTTTCTTCAATACCACTGAATGAAAAGAAAAAATTCCCAACAAAACCATGTCAAGTATGCTCTAAAATAAAACGCAAAGAAACACTATATGAATGTTCTGTTTGTGAAAATAGACTTCCGTTATGTATTGGAGAATGTTTTAGCATGTATCATTTAAAAGAATAGGTTTACACTTAAATTTTCATGAAATAAAATTAAATAATTATAAATGTTTTATTTTTATCTGTTTTAAGCTATTTCTGTATTTATCCACATTTAAATTAGATTCCCTTTTCTTAGCTTCACATTTGATTTCAGAAAATATTACATCCAAGTTTTTAAAATAAAAACTTACTTTGAGTATACTCGTAGTTGGCAGCGAAAGTGTTAAGAGTTATCTTTTCTTCAACTTACTATTGAAATGGAATATTCCTTGCTAAAAAAAATTAAGCTAATTAAAGGTCATAAGTTTTTAGTTTTTCTTCTTAGGTGTGTAAGTTTTACTTGGCTGGTTCTTGCACTTATGGCAATAAATGCCGGTATGATCATCTGAAACGTTGCACAGTGTTAAAACCAGTTCAACCACACAGAATTGAGGTTGGTCTTTATGTTGGTTTATTGATATTAAGGAAATGTGGGTCAGTAAAACAAATTAAACAAACAATCAAATATTATTGTTTTTCTGGTAGCTCAATATACTCTTTATGGGTGTGTAAAAATGTGACTACAAAAGTTGCTAGTTACTCTTTTTTGAGTTATAGAAAAGAATGAGCTATAGAAAGTTATATGATATTTGAGTTATAGAAAGAATTTAGAAAATTACTTTCATGGTGTTCATTTTATATCCTTATTGATTGAAATATGTAATTCTTAAAAATTTCACTATTATAACCAATTGATTTAAAGAATTAGCTCATTTTATTTGAGAATCTCTACAGAACAACCTATGTTTGAGAAGCAACAACAATTAAAAAAAGTAAAAAAGTTTAAGCTGTTACTACGGTGTATTTATTATTATATCCATGATTGTATTTGAGTTAACTTGTTTTGGCATAATGAGTATAAGCCTTTCTTATGTGCCTATCAAGGTTTTTTAGTTCAATAAGTCTTTAAAATAATTCTCTTTCTTTGTTTTTTTTCTTTTTTTCAGAAAAAAAATCATTTATAGAATTTATGTAATCTATTTAATTTTTTTTACTAGGTTCAACCAACTACATTAACAGTTTTAAAACCAAAGAGTGCTATTTCAAATAACTCAAATATTAGGATTGATGCACCAGTATTTGTTCCAGTAAGTTTTGTTTTCATTCTAAAATATTTTATCATTTTAAAATTATTTTAGATTACTTAGAAATTACTGCTGTTATGTTTCATTGCAAAAACAAGATATATTTAAATCCATTTACAGGGGCAGAATGCTCATGTTACAAGTAATGGTGGTGAATTATTGAATGATCTCTCTACAGAAATGAAGGTAGCTAAGCAATTATTTGTTGTATAGCTAATATGGTTTTGGGATTTTAAATGACAATATAGCATTTGTTATAAATGTGAAAAGATTTTTAAATATTGCTTAAATTCCATTACAAATGTATACCAGGTTGTTCTTGATTTTGTCTTTGTTACAGACTGAAATTGCACCACTATCTTACTCTTCCATTGTTTCCTTTAATATTCTCCCTGTTGAAAATGAAAATACTGCAACCAGTTATAAGGGTGATAACAAGGAACTGGCAAGTTGCATAAATCTTTTTTTGTTTGTTCATTTTTAGGTTTACTAATAAATATGTTATATAAATTCTGGTAATAAACTATGATGATCTATTATTTTTAAAATGTTTATTCTTTTCATATTTCTTTAGTTGTGTCCTTTTGCCGCTGTGAGGGAATGTCCCTTTAGTAACAAGTAAGTATATGACAATAGAAATGAAGTATATAGTCAACTAGTTCATGGGTTAGTCATTGATTATAATTATTGCTGAATAAAAAAACTTAAGTTAAAGTATTTAAACTGGTGAAGTTGTTTGTTTTTTTCATAAAAAAAAAAGTCAGTTAAGTTCTGTAGTTTTTAATCTCAGCTATTCTATTTGTTGTTTAAATAAATTTTATCTTCAAAGCTTAATCTCATTTTAATAGTGGATATATTTTATAATTATAAAATGCAGCTGTGAATACATGCATGGTGATGTTTGTGATATGTGTGGGTATCAATGCTTGCACCCAATTGATAAAAATCAGCGTAAAGGTAAATTAAACTTCTCTTTGATATTTGAAGTACTAGTTGTGATTCTTTAATAAATATCCTATACTCTTTAGAGCATATAAGACTATGTATTGCAAGGCATGAATGTGAAATGGAAATAGCTTTTGCAACTCAAAGGTAGAAATCATGTACACATCTTTTATTCTTCTCAAGATTTTAATTATCATTTGAGATAATAAAAACTTTTCAACCATCGTTTAGAATTACATTAATATTAATAGAACATGTAAAATCAGTTCAAATGGAATTTAGTTTTACTAGAAAATAAACTCTTATCTAAAAACTAGTTTATTTTCTAGTAAAATAAGCAGTTTTCCAATTGCTTTTTGTTAAATATAATAGCTAAAGATATTACAAAAGTGGGAATATACAAGAAGCAATTTTAGAAGTAGTACTAAAGCTGAATACTGATAAGTTATAATGCTAATTAAAATATTTTTATTAAGAGCTTACTAATTTTAAAATCTATAGAAGTCAAGGAGTTGCATGTTCCATATGTTTGGATGTTGTTAAAGAAAGATCTTCTCCTGATAATCGCATGTTTGGGCTTTTAGGTAGTTTGTTTTATTATTAGTATTTTTCTATTACTCTTTGATTGAAGACTTACTTCATCCAAAGGTTTAGTAACACTATTGTAATACTAAATATATTATCTTGAAGGCTAACCCTTCTATTTTTTTACTTATCAAATGAATTTTTTCTATTACTAATTTGCTGTTTCAATATAACAACAACTAAATGTCTCAATCATAATTATTTTAGTTTTTTAACTGATTTTAATCTTACTATTAGTGAATTATCTTGTATTAGAAAACTGTACACATCCGTTTTGCTTAACATGTATTCGTAAATGGCGTTCTTCATACAATCAGCAGCAAAGTGTTGTGAGGTTTTTCCTTTCTTTTTTTGTTTTAGTTTATGTCACATTAAATTTAGCTAGTAATAATAATGTCTGTATTTTAATACAGTACTAAATATTCTGTTAAGGAGCTGCCCTATCTGTCGAGTTTTATCATGGTTTGTAATTCCTGTAAGACATTACTTTAAATGTTTGTGAGAATTTTATAAGTTTTTTCAGAATGATTGCATATGATTCTTTAAGAATTGATATTTAGAGTGAATTTTGGATTGAAGACAAAAAAGAGAAAGAAATTTTGATATGTAGTTACAAAACTTACCTTAGGTGATTCACTTTTTTTTTCTTTTTTTCTTTTTGTCAATTGTTTTCTAAATTTAAAGTTTTTTTTTTAAAATAAGTAGTACACTTATATAATATTTTATTGTAGATTTTAATAAAAGTTATCTTAACAAAAATGAAATCATCTAATTTAATCTTTTATAAATATGAACAAAGTTAAACATAAGATCTGTTAAAATTCATGGCAGTTTTATTAGTAAATTTTTTGTTATCTTCAGTAAAAGTTCACGGAAGTAATGATATTAACTTTTTGTAATATTGAAAATTCACTGAAGTATAATTTAGGTGGACTTTTATTAAAACTTCAGGGAACTTTTAATGAGACGCTATCTTCAGGGAGAAATTTTATGGGAGTGTTTTTTTTCTCAGAGAAGTTTTTTGTTTTGTATTCTTTTATATATATACATGCAAGGGTACCAATTTTGGTGCTCTTGAAAAACAAAGAAAACTGAGAAAATCTTCAAAAGGGAAGAAGGCAAAAGAAATGATGCTATAGCCATGTTATGCAAAGAACTATTTTTAATGTATGTGATGTAAGCTAGGCACTATTTGACAGTATTGTTATAGTTCTTAGAATTATACATTTACATCTTGCTGGACTATTAGAACACTACAGTCTTTATTATCTAATCTAGGGGTAATTTGAACACCATGAGATTGATCCTCTAAACAGTTTTTGGACCTTACATAAAATACGGGGCATTTTCGGTAAAAATGTAAATTGATAATGACAGAGTGTTGTAGTAATATATTTGATAGGGTCCTTAAGGTGTCCTTAATAACTAATTTTTTCATGTTTTTACTTTGAACTAAAACATTTGAATGTTTTCTGAATCAAGTAGCTTTAACATGAAAACTTAACAATTTACAAAAAAATAATAATAATAATTAAGTATTTCTATAAACAGTAATAGAAATAATAACAAATACACCATAGTAACATTTTTAATTGTTGATTTTTCAACATGTAACACTAATTTTAAATGGTATTATTCTGTACATTTTTAAAGATAGTATGTTTGATAAGCTTTCTATGTATTACATGTGACAATTAAAAATCCGCACAAACTTTGTAGCTTCAATGTCTTACAATGTTTTATAATTTTGTAATCCTACCTATTGTTGCAAATTTAATCCTCTACAATATACCATAGTCTTTATTTTTTCAGATCTTAACTAAACATGTCTAAAAGCTTTAATAATCAAAAGGTACTCTAAAAATGAGTTCACATTTATTTTTAATCACTTTCACATGGAAGTTGTTCCAAAATTGACTATGTGCGATATACTGCAACGAATGGAGAACAATAAAGAACCAGAATAAAAGGTCAAAAGTGGTCGGGCTGCAAGAAAAATGCCTAAAAAATAGATAAAATGCGTAGAAAATTAGATTGTTAAGAAGGATGCTGTATCACAGCATAGCTTAACCAAGAGATTCAATGTTTCCCAGCAGTATCTATTCAAAATTATCAACGAAAAGACGAGCATTTGTTATCGTAAAAAAATTAGAGCCAAAAGAACATCGGCTCAGAAAGCGGCTGTGTGTCTTAGGTGTCGAATATTGGTTGCACTTTTTCGGAAAAAAGTTGTGATTATTGACAATAAGTTATATTTTTCTTTAAGCAACATTGATCTTTCTGGCAACACACAATATGCTTCGATGCAATGCCTAATGAGTTCAAGCTCAAAAGAAAAAGCAAATATGAGCCAAAATTATTAGTTTAGATAGTCTTGTCTGAGAAAGGAGTCTCAAAGCATTACATCGCTCATTCGTACCAAGCAGTCAACAAGTATATGTATATTTCAAAATGTCTGGTTAAATTAAAGAAGTTCATCAGCGAGGCTCACAAAAATGAGGAAACTGTGTTCTGGCCTTATCTAGCTTCCGCACACTATTCAAACAAAGTGCGAGATTACCTAAAAGATGAAAAAATTGAAAATGTGCCAAGAGAAAAAAAGCCCTGCTAATGTGTCCAATCAATAATTGCCTCTGATCAAGGATTTTTGGACTGAAGTTAAATAGGTTGGTGTATGCAGATGATTGGAAAATTGAAAATCTCCACCAACTAAGAAATTGAATCGAGTATTGTATGAAAAAAGTCGACCAAAATTGCATACATAGCACTATGGGACAAAAGTATACAAATTTTGTACAAAAATATTTGTGATAATTATTTTGTTTGTTTATGCCTGTAAATGTCATTACATAAACCCCATATTGGTTTTCATCAAAATATTTGCAAAATTGGAGATTTGAAGATTTTTCTTTGTCCTATCAAAGGATTTTGTGGGTTGGTTCCTTTCTGCATAACTCCATCCAATTTTCAATTTTTTGAAATGTTCTCAATAAAAAATAAATGAAAAATAGTTTGGGTTTTTTATAATAGCATAAAGAATTATATTATAAGATATTATAGGTAGGTAAATATTGCAGTTAACAATTAATAAATATGCAAAACTTACTGCTAAATATCTAAGTCTATGTCTTCAAAATAGTCAATAAGAGAACATTCATTTAAATCCATGAAATTTGATTCCTCAGTTGTAGTGTCCCAATCAGCTTCTTGTTCATAATTTTTAAATAATAGGAAATTTTTGACAGCTTCTGATACCTGATGTTTAATCCTTTTCATTCTCACATCCAGTTTTGCTGAAGACACTATAGGGTCTGATGAATCTAATGCTTGATTAAATACATCGAGCAAATTACTTTTACGAGAACACTTTCGAGAATGATATCTTCGATTCTGCCTATAGTACTTATTAAAAGATTCAGCTCCCTCTTCACCAAAAAATCCAGGTGATAATGGTAGTGTCATAATAATGTTTTTTGAATGACAAAGAATTTTATGAAAGAGAGGCAGGCATGTTGAACCATTTATACTTACTAATAAATAAGGAATATGTATCATGGCAGAAGGACCCAAATTTTACAAAGTCCAAATGTTCGTGACAATTAAGGGCAGCTAGAATGGTGCTTAAATTTGATACAAGTTAATCATCTAGTTCTAAAATTTTAGCGAGATTATGAGGTTTACTGAAAAGTCTCCGACATAAATTACCAGTTGTTGTATTTCCCTGTCCGCCTTGACATGGTCTATCAATTTTGATCTTAAAGAATTCCTCTACTTTATGTCGAACTCTGTCCTTCTCTTCAGCTAAAGCTTTTTTATTTTCCTCACCTTTAACTTGCCATAATTCTAACTTTTTTCTATATGATAAATTAAGCAAGCAATTGAGAGTGTTGATGGTAGCATGCAAAGGCTGGCAACCATAAATAAGGGACAAATCACCTTTTGGCTTAAATTGATCATTATCAAAGTTTAGCAAGTTGTTAAAATGCTTTGGTGTTGATTTACAAATGGGGCAGCTTTGGGAAGATTTATTGTCAAGTAAAAAATTTAAAATTTTCCCATCAATTAAAGTCGGAAAGAACAACGATGAAATATTAACTTGCAACTCTTCTCCAGTATCTGTTTGATATGGAGCTAAGTTTTTGATGTCCTCTTCAATTTGTTGGAAGGTTACCTTAACATGTTCCATTGTTTCTTTAGTAAATTCCAGAGACAGTGGGCGCACAAATCGAAAAGATTGAGGAGTAGGATTTTTCCATAAAATTTCTCCATCTAGCTTACTTCTTAGCTGTAATGGTGTCATGGTAACTGTAAATAATGAGTGGTCATCTATTAATAAACCAGATGATGACGCCTGGTGATATTCAATTTGACCAGTTGTTCCATCAGCACCATATGCGAAGATCATTTCAGCATCAATAACACTTTTATTTATCTTCTTCATATAATTCACAATTTGATCTTCTAATAGTACAATCCTCAAAATTGTGTGACAAGATAGTAATTTTATTGAAGTTGACACTTTCACATCAGATGATTGGATTTCATCTGGACGACATTTCTTTGCTTGAGAGACTTCAAAATATGTTGGAAAGATGTTGGCATTTCTACTTTTCATTTCAACTCCTAAATTTTGGTATGTATTTTTCGATAACGAAATATCAATAAGAAGATTTAATGCCTCATCTGGCGTCATCTTAATTGGTTTCTGTGTACTGATTTTACTAAGAAGCTCCTCTGCATTATCAATATTATCGATGACTATCTTAATCAATTGTTTCAGGAATTTACATCCTTTTCTATGTGATGCTGTTTCAACAGCTTTTAGTAATACATAAATGCAATCTTCAGAATCTTCAGCTATTTGAGTTGCCGCCTGATATTGCCTCCTTTCGCACAATTCTTCTAATGATTTTGATGGTCGTCCTCTTTTTCTTAATGGTGATGTTTGGCATGGTTGAACAAAATACTCAGGAGAGATCACAAATTGTTCAGAGTAAGTGGGAGGATGGCGCATTAGATTTGTAGAATCATAATTCCTTAATCTCCAATGTCGTGAGAAATTACTTTTAAGATTATTCAAATCTTCTTTTAATGCAGTAATTCCACTTTCAGTTAATTTTTTATTGTAAAATGATTCAATCTTTGTAATGCATTTTGAAAAACTGATTTCAAAATTTTCTTTAAATAACAATTTTCCAAACTCAAATTGCTGCTGTATTTTCACTATTTTCGGTCATCATTAATGACTTTTATGAAATGCGCAATAAAAATTAATTATATGATCCTTTAATAAAATCATTTTAGATGAATTTAAGTGATAATAAATGTCACAAGATAATTTACTGCTTACTCATACTAATTGACCTTTACTATACGCGTGACTACATATGCAAACATTACCAAGAATTCTACCCTAAACGCATAATGACTTAATTTTATTTAAAAACTAGTTATCCTTAAATATTTTGTGCATGTAAGCTTTCAGAAATAATATTTAATGCAAATTATAAAGTTGATCACATGTATGTATTAGTAAGGTCGTAGACAACTTTTTTTGATGTTTGAGCTAAGCAACTTTGAAACATAAAGAAAACTCCATATTTAAGTATGTTCATATATATAAGGAATGAGGATGCTACGCAAAAAATTGCGTTAATTGGAGACTGGGAACAACAAAAACCCCAAAACCTTAGCCCCCCAGCCCCAAATATGAGGGCAATCAGTCAAACTTGTTATTATTTTTTTTAATTTTAAACTCTATTTATATTCATTGACAAATTTCAAATTTGATTCAATAATATCTTTTTGATCGGCTTTAATGACTTATAAAGTTTACACCCCCCTCAAATTGAGGTTTTTGTGAAGTTCCATCATTCAAGACCCGCATTCTCCATAGTATCTGTGTTCGCCAAAATGGAATGATTAACGAAGAGTTTTTTTTGTTTTTTTTGTAAAATACAAGTTTCTTGTTATTATGAAATTCTATAACTCTCAAACGGGGATTTTGAGGGGTATATTAACCTTAACCTTTTTGAAACCCAGAGTATTCACCTTTCATTTGGTACCAAAATAATTGATACTTTTTGATACTATGGAGAATGCGGGTCTTGTAAAGCCAAAAATATGGTAATAAACCCAAATTCCGTATCTCTAAATATTTCTTAAAATGTTTTATATGTGGAGAAATATAGATCTGATTAGTTGCAATCAATTGCTAAGAATCATATTTGTAACTATTAAATATGTGTTGTGGGAAAAGCTTCTACTTGTTTGCGCAAATTCTTTGCAGGAAAATATCAGAAATTTTCATTTTTTTTTTTTTTTTTTTTTTTAATAATAAATATCAATTTCGATAACCTACAATATGAATATTGTAAAAGATATTTTCAAAGTTCGTTTAGCTACAAATTTCTATAATCACTAGTTAATAAAAAATCATATCTAAATTGAAAATTAAAAAATTGTGATTTTTGATTTTTGTGATAAATTTTTATTATTTTATCCCATAGTGCATAGGCTTGGGGCGAGTATTTTCACAAGAATTGACTGTGTTCGCCAAAATGGAATGATTAACCAAGAGTTTTTTTTGTTTTTTTTTGTAAAATACAAGTTTCTTGTTATTATGCTTTTTAAATTAGTTAAATTGATAACTCCGTTCAAGAGATTCATTTTTAAAGTTTGTCTGGATTTTTAGTTGATATGTTGTTCAGTTAATTATTCACAATTAAAGTAAAAATTTTGAAGTGGGCAAAAAATACAATCTATCAAAAATTCAATTAAAACCAAGTTCTTTAACTATTGTGTAATAGGAAATAGACTAATTTAAAGTAAATAGTTTCAAGATGTTAAATTTTATACAGTGCCTATTCTTAGCATATTAACATTTGGGTCAAAAAGTCCCAGGCCTAAGTAATAAAACTATTTTTTTGTGAAAATTTTTCTTTATGCATTAATGTATGGGCTTCAGTTTGACAATGACTTCAGCTTTAATTTTGGCCATGACCTTATCTGAGTCAAATCTGTTTTTGACTTTAGAAAAGAGGTTGTAAAATTTGTCAAACAACTCAACTTTGTTTTTTACCCTGTAGTATGTTTCTGGCGATGTTTTACTTATAAATCAAGCAAAATGAATATTATCTTTTTAATAAGGCTTTAATTTCTCAAAAAGTTTAGTTACTCTGTCAAAGTTTCATTAGAGATTTATCACAAGAAGGAAAACTTCTAAAGGAAATAAATGGACCAACAAAGGAAGGTGTTATGAAATTTTTAAATGAATTTCTTTGACTTTAAATTGACTTTAAATTGAACCTGAAAAAAATTTTATTGATTAGCAGTGGTGGTGGAGTAATAAGTTATTCACTTCAAGCTTTTTATTAATTTATAAAGCAGAAATATTCTAGAGATATGGATTGCTGGTAAGCAGTTGACAAACTATTGGATTGTTTGCTCAAATTTAGATGCTTAGACTGAGAGCACAGATGTAGGAGGCTGAAAATATGCCGATGTTGTATTGATTCATTCCTTAGATGTTGAGTTGAACAATCCTAGTAGGGTTATGATATCCAAAATTTTTTCACTTGAAGCTGTTTAAGGTTGATTGATCTGATTTAAGGTATGAAAAGATGCTGCTGAAAAGAATGATAAAATCAAACATTGAAATAACCTTAAAAGTTACTTTAAAATAAAATGTAAATTGTGAAGTGTTTTTTTTTAATATATGGAACTTTATCTACGTTCTCATCCAATAAATTCAAATATGATTGAATTTCAGTACTATATCATGCCGAAACTTTGATCACGGGAGAGGAAGCTGTCAGTTTGGTACAAGCTGTTTTTATAAGCATGGTAACCTTTTTAGTTTACATTTTGGAATACCAAGTTAATTATCGTTTATTTTTAACATAATACTTTTCAAATACACTTTCAATCTCATTTTCTTCCAACAATGTTGCACAGTTACAAATTTTAAAACAATTTGTTTTGTGCTGCTATAAATTAAAAGCAAGTTTTTCTTTTGGGAATTATAATCATTTTTTTAGAGTTAACTAATTTTACTAATAAATGTTCACTTTGTAGCCCTACCTGATGGTAGCATCGATAAATCAAAACCAACAATTCGGTATCGTGAAGATGCACAAGGTCAATCTACTGCTTTTACAAAAGTAGTGTAAGCCTTCACTATTATTTTAGACATGTTTTTTTTATTATATTTTAAATATAATTAGGAAAAATAAATTATGAAGTTATGAAATATGCTTTAAAAATAGCAAGTTAATTCAATAGTTGTAATTGAACAGTACTACTTAAAAGTTTAATAAATCTGTAGTTTTTTATTAACCAATTATGATGTTTTATACATTTAAAAAAAAAACATCAGTGGATTCTGGATTTATTTCATTTAATAATAAAGGTATGGCTATTTAAGTTAATTTAGTACTACTAAAATAGCAGGGCATGTAAGTTCAATATAAGTCAATAATTTAAGTTAATTTAAGTTTACTAGTTAAGAACTAAAACAAGTATAAGTTGAATACTTTATTGCAGTATCTTTAATATTGATAAAAGTTGATTCAGCCGGTTTTTTTTTTTTTTTTTTTTTTTTTACCCAATCTCCAAATGAGCTGTGTATGCTGAAGCTTAATTTTATTGAAATAAGCATTACTTGTTTCTACTTTAAAGCTGTATAGTTGATGAAATTAAATCTGCCTAAAGTATTGTTATCGTGAAACTCAAACATTAGGTTTGTGTGCGAAAAACACCCCTATAAAGTATTGTTATGGTGAAACTCAAAACATTAGGTTTGTGTGTGAAAAACACCCCTATAAAAACACCAACTATTTGCATCAAAGAAAAGGCTTACAGGCGTAAGCCTTTTCCTTGATGCAAATAGTTGTATTTCTCTGTTGCAAGTCTTTTTCTGAATTCCTTCCCTTCTTGTACATGATTTTTTTAAAATTATTCTAAATTAAATTTATTACTCCAAAAACATTTACTCGACACTCCAATAACTATCTCCTTGTCCCAAATTTGTCATTTACATCGATCAATGAGTTATTTGATGTTCTGAGGCAAAGTTTCTGGAATCAATAGCAATACTTCAATCAATAACAACACCTTTTGATTCAGCAGAGACTTTTCATGATATAACTGGTGTTGATGTGGTTATAATAAGACTAACAACCATTCTGTTTACTCAGACTATAAAATATTCTCAGAAAAACTTTACTGTTATGAGACGACATTTAATCCTATCCAAGTACTGTTATATCATTCCTTCTTTTTTACAAAAGTTTTTTGTGAATGACTTTCCGATAAGTCCGTATAGTTTTTTCAATTGAAGACAAAGTGACTAAACTTGTTTTTTGAAGACAAAGTGACTAAACTTGTATATAAAATTCCCCAATCTTTGAAATTTATTGTTATACCCAAATTGTTTTTGTCCATTAGAGTGGTTGGTTAGAACTCAAAAAACGACTTCGTTAAACAAAAAAATCCTTGCATATGTCGCATATGCTTATTACATAATATATTATGCAAATATATGTAATATATTACGTATGTGAAATATTGAAATAAGTGTTATACTTTTTTTACTTTAAATTTGAATTCCTATTCAAATTTTAAGTACAAAAATAGATTTGGGCGCGCTTAAAACACGGGAAAACGGAGTGTTTAGCTCGAAATTGAAAACTCTTAATATTAAAATTCTCTGTTTGATACAAAGCATGTTTAAATTTGATGGTCAGTTCATTTTTACCACTCTTTCACCTTTTAGAGATACTTCCTATCTCAGTTCTTAATTTTTGCCGTAGAACCATAGTCATAATAACATAATCTGTCCAGTTAAGCCGTTTTCGCAAGATTCTATTGTTTTCAAACAATAGAAGTTAAAATTTTGAATTTATGTTGAAAATAGTTAATTTATCGTGCCCAGTCTACTAACTAGTGCACAAAAATCTAAAAAATGGCAAACTTTGGAGAGGAACAGTCTATTGGTTCTCTTATATTAGATTTAGAATCAGACGTTTTTTTTGAAAAAAGTAAGTTCCTTAATGATGTCGATGCTTTTCTTACAGAAACTCAAATTTTAATGGTGATGCAGAGGTTTTTTATTCACAATTTTACAAAGTTGCTGGTCAGAAAGGTTTTATGAAAAATCTCACATATTTATTTTGACAAGTATAATCATGATACTAATAAAAAGTTTACTATTTTAAAAAATCGAGTTGGTTTATATCATCTGATGCTTTGTCACTATTTAAAATAGCAGGAATAGCATTTAGAAAATCAACAAAACTTTTAAGTAAAAATGTTGACTGCAGAGTTGCTTCAAGATGTTGGAGTTTTATCTCACTTCTCAAAAATTTGCAATGTTTCTTCTACCAAAGTATCTAAAGAATCGTCTCTCAATCTTCTAGACCATCTTTTAACTCTTTATATTTGTGTTTGCTCATTTTCCTATTCAAAGGAAATAAAATCAAATTTAAGAACAAAAGAACAAATTCGTTAAGAAAAGAAATCAAGAAAGGAACTCTGAACTCCACTGAATAGTTTAAATAAAAAATAGACATTAGAAAAGGTTATTTTCACAGCCACAAATGTCATTAAAAACATATTCTTGCATAGGAACTATATTGCAGCATGATGGAGAGATGCAATGATTAATAAAGTGAAAACCAAATGAAGTAAAGTAAGTTCTTATTTTAAGTGTTAAATGCTATATAATTAAAAGTAGTTTAATAGTTATTTATTTTTGTTATTTTATTAAAATAATTTTGAAATAAATAATGTTAAGAATTTTATTTTAGCCTCTCATTTCTTTGTAACACAACTTCAACTTAAGAGATCACTTTTCAGCCTCCTAGAGAATTTTAAAGGTTAAGAATGTACCTTTTGGTGCCCCAATTACCACTTACCTTTAGTTTCCACAAGCAAATTACTCTAATCGTCACATGCACAGTGTAAGACATGGTGGCAACAAAAAATTAAGTCAAAAAATCATTTCATCTCACTATTACCATATGTTACCATTTCGGCTTGGTAATTTCCCTTTGGTAAAGGTCTTTGGTTCTGGATTATTATCAAGACTTTTAGTTCCTATAATTGGTAACCTAATGTTTTCTAAGGAGAGATTTCGGCAAGCGTGAAGGCCATAGTTTAGATCTTTATAAAATAATTCAGATATGTGATTCCACAAAATGTGGTTATCAGTATTCCACATATATCGCGTCTTTGTTTACAAACAGTGTGCACCAGTTAGTAGACTGGGTTCTTAAAAAAAACTCTAACAATAAGATAAACAAAAGCGCTCTTCAACTGGCCAGACTATGTATTTTATGACTATGGTAGAACTCAAAAATACCATTTGTTTAAAGAAATTATTACGTTACAATGAATTTATTTCTATATTTCAAAAATATTCCACTTGGTTGACCATCGTACTGCCCATTTTCTGACAGTTGGTTTTTTAAGTATTGTATATTAGTTTTACAGTGTTTTTAAGGCAAATAGAGTGTTGCTTTTAACTTTAAATTTCTTTTTTTTTTATATCAAACTTGATCAAAAATTTTGTAAAGTAAATGACTCTCAGATTATAGTCACGGGTACCCTGAAGGTGACCTAAGACCTTATAACATATCCCATTAATTTTTTTTTTTGATTTTGAAAGTAGTCTATAAGTACATTTCAAAACTATCAACATTTAAATCCTTTTATGGTAGCTTTTCGAGAAAACTTAGTAAGAAGTTTTATAAATAACGATGTTTTAACATTAAAATAATATTTTTCCATCGGCCATTATAGCTGTTTACTTTCTCTAATTGCAACCACGCGATTGGTGATAATAATATTTATTAGTTTCCGATTGGCTTATATTTGTTGTCAACAAAAGACTTAATAATAATGAAGACTTTAGTTATAACAGCGAGTATAATTATAAAATTACTGTGTATTTCAATTTGAATACACAGTAATTATTTTAAAGTAATTAATTTGAAAATATATAAATTATTTCTCAAGAAAAGAAAAGAAATGCCATACTTTGCTTAAGATCATAACGAGTTTTTAAAATGTTTTTGTATATGCTGTTTGAAAAAAGGTAATGATTTAAGATGCATTCAAACCAAATGCAGTAATTCATGCCCACAAAAAGGAAAAAGTTATGAAAATCCTATCAAGTGATTTTTTTGGGAAAACTTCTCTGTTGAAAACCCTGATCTGCCTAAAATGTTATGTTCAAATTGTAGAAAAAATCTAGTGAGTTTAGAAAAAGCAGATTCAAAAAGCTTTTTATTTACCGCTCGACCTAAGTACGAAGGTATGTTTTTTCTAATAAAAAATAAGTCAATAAAAACTATTTAATTTTTTCATTATTATTATTTTGCTAATAAATAATATTATGTTTTACATTTTAAAAACTAATTTCTTGTTACTTTTAGGTCTTAATACTAGAATTATTCGAGGTGGGAAATGTGAATGTTTTATTTGTGTTAATAGGCGTACAAATGGTACTAAAATGGCAACTCCTCCACCAATGGTTTCATGTGAAACTAATAAAGATATAGATCACATTCAAAATAATGTGATTTTTTCTTCAACCAATGAATACTTTGTTCTTTTTAGAAGCTGTTTTCAATTTATAGGAAAAGGTGTTAAGCATCCTTGCACAAAGTTAGCTAAGCAAAAGAATTTGGCGCATATTGTACTATCTACCTCACCCGTAACTAAAGGAAAATTTTTATAAACCACAATCAACAATTTAGTAACCAATGACACAGAGATAAAATTGAACACCTTTGGCCCTAAGAGACTTGTTGTTTCTGTTGGAGTAGTTGAACCAAAAACACCTTACTTTTCTCTCTCAAAGCTGAAACAACTACAAAGAAAACTTCATGCAAGATATAAATTGTTTACTACAGAATTCAAAAAATATACATTACTTTAAAAAACGTTCATTTTTTTAAACATTTGTATCCAATTTACTAGTGACTATAAGATGCTAGAGATTGCTCAATTTATAAGAGTGAATGGAGGCAGAAAATCTGTTGAGTCTTGTTTTTCCAAAAAGTTAACAAAAGAAAATAAAAATCTATTGTCTTTGTTTGATGCTGAGCAATAATGCTGATGAGTTTGTTGCAACAGTTTTACAACATAGATCTCTTAAACCAGATAATGTAGATGTTTTAGTTGGGGTAGATGGAGGGCAAGGCTATCTAAAGGTTACCTTATCAATAACATTGAAGCCAGAGCTTGATGCACATTCAAGTGTAAAGAAAAGACTGAAATATTCTGATGAGTATGGATAAAAAGATTTTAAGTTTACTAGTGTTCACAAAACTTTAGATTTGGCTGTATTACCCTCTATTGATGAAAACTAAGCAAACATAAAAATGTTGTTGGATAAATTAAAACTTAACTCTCTGGTTTACTCTATTTCAGAAGATCTAAAGATTCTTCTGCTGATGGTTGGAAAGCAGTCAGCAGCTTCGAAGTATCCTTGTCCATTTTTCGAAACAGAATTACCTAGTATGCTGAGAGCTGAGTCATATTCTCTAACTTCTTTGTGTGAATGGTATAACAAATGGATGGCTACTGGAGGAAACATTGCAAAAGCTAAATATTTTAGTTACGTAGTTAATCCTCCTTTATTGACTGGAAATGTAACAATGAAGATCTTATCAATTGCCAATATACCAGGCTTACATATTTTGCTAGGCATAGTAGACAAACTTCTCAAACTAATTAAAAAAAACTTGTTGAGAGCACTAATCAAGGATTTTCATTTTAGTTAAATGTAGTATTTATGCTTTAGTAAATATTTCTTTTTTAGAAAAAAAACTAATTTACTTAGAACTTTTTATCTCAAATTCCAAGATCATTCTATAAAACCACTCTATTCCTGTAAATTTATCTTATCTTCTTCAATAAAAAAAACTAACTTTAAAAACATTATAAATTTGTCTATATTCAAACTAGAAAACCCAAGTTTTTATCAGAAATTATTTCTAAATCCGATCCCAAAGTGTCAATACAATAGCACAAATAACCAAACAAATTTTATATGGCCATTTGATCCTCTCTCAGGGGTCTTAGTATGAGTCAGAGGGGTAATAACCTCTAGATTAAACAAGTATTGTAACTAAGTTTTCTCGAAAAGCTACCATAAAAGAATTTAAATGTTGACAGTTTTGGAATGTACAAATGGATTACTTTCAAAATCAAAAAAAATAATTTATGGGATATGACATAAGGTCTTAAGTCACCTTCAGGGTACCCGTGTAGTTACATAAGCTAAGCTATCGTCCCATACATAATTTTTAACACTTATGTTTAAAAAAAAAACAAACGGAAGTTGAGTAAATGAACCTTTCCTATTATATTAACACAAATCTAAATAGCAGAAAGAAAAAATTTCTAATTTTGCTAAATTTTATCAGAAGAAAAAGAAAACTATCGCGTTAACAATTAGCAATCGATTAAGTTTTTAAGTAATACTGGACACAACTAACATGAAAAAAATAAATCAAAGTTAGGTGCATTGCATACCGAAAATTTTTAGTTTAAATTCTTTTTTTTACTTTCCCGCAATATATAGTAATGCTAAATGAAGTGAAAACATTAAACTTGTCACTTTTCTTTTTAGCCTTAGCCAGTTTTTTGATGCGAGAGAAGGTTATCCCTTGTAATGATACTGGAATATAATTTATGCATTTACAATACAACGGAATCACAATTACAAATAGTTGCTGAATTACTTTTATTTAAATATATGTATATTTTAAATTATTGTTTCACCTGTGGCTTTAGTTTTTAACCTTACAACATTATTGAGCCATATAGCAAATAATTCGACAAAATAATAAAATATAAGAAGTACAATAATAATCGAAATTACTCTAAATATATGGTAGAAAATTTGTTTTTTGCAATGTGTTTTTTGCGGTATTCATATTTTTATGAGAAAAATGCTTCAGAGTGGTTAACATGTTTTGACTAGGTCGCAAAACTTGTTAAAATGTCTAAAAAACCATTCTGAATAAAAATTTCGCATCTATCATTTAACTATTATTAAGTTTAAATGATTGAATTTACTTTCCTTCGACTAAAAGAAATTTACGATGATTCAAAACAATCCCTTTTTTCTACACTTTTTGCACATAATCTTATAAGATGACTAATAATATTAGAGAAAAAAAAATTATCTTGCACTTTTACTGGATATATAGGTTGGTTGAAAAGTTTTGATAGCAAATATGAAAGAATGTAAATTTTTAATCTCCCTCAGCTTCAATACACTTGTTCCAATGATCCTCAAACAATTTTATACCATCTTTGTAATGGTTTTCTGGAAGCTCTTCAAAATATTGATCCACGGCTGAGGCACCTTCATTCGATGAAAAACAATTTCCCTGAAGGAATTGTTTTAAGCTTCTGAAGAGGTAGTAGTCGCCAGGAGTCACATCTGGTGAATAGGGTGGATTTTCAAGCAATTCGTACTTTAATCCATTTATTTTAACCATCGTCAAAACAATTGTGTGAGCTCGTGCATTGTCTTGTTGAAAAATGATTTTTTTCTTCCTGGTTTTTTATCACGAATTTTAGCATCCAATCCAACAGGTTATAATAACAGGACTTCACGTCCTTTGGAGCTGAACAACCAGCTTCCACAACCAAATTATTCTGCTTTTCCGAATTACGCTGAGAATTTTTTTTTGATCCAGTTTTTGTTGAATTGTTAACAAATGCGGTATTGCTTTTTCATATGCAATTCTTCATGTAAAATATTAAGTATACGTTGGTCTGAGATGCTTGTGGTATCAGCAATTTCACACTTGGTTAAAATTGGATCTTCAATTACAGGACTTGTTAATGATTTCTTGCGTTGTTGTAGTTTTTAGTCATACACCACGTGTTTCATCTTCAATGTTTGTACGACCACGTTTAAACTTTAAAAGCCATCGATATACAATTGGAAATGAAGGAGCAGATTCATTAAAAATTTCACAATTTTTGTATGAACTTCAGTTGCTGATAAACCTTACAAAACAAAGAATTTTATCACTGCACGATATTCAGTTTTTTCCTTAGATAAAAAATACTCTTACACGTCTATTTCAAATGGCCTTTAAATAAATAATGACAGATCGCAATTAAATTTTGTGTGTGTGTTTGAAAGATTATTAAAGAGATGAGTAAAAGAAGATTGTTAGAAAAATACTAAAAAGACGCATAAGTTTTGATTCCTCTCGTGTGCAAAAGGTGTAGCTTTCAAATCTTTTCAACCAACCAGTATTAACATAATTTTTTATATATATATAGACACACACACTTAACTGCAAAACTAACGCACCACTTATAATAATCTGACTAATTTTGAAAAGTATAATGTATTTTCCGGATTTATCAGTTACAAACATGATAATAATATTTATTGTTACGCCTTTTGTAGGTTTTATTCCGTCTCCCTTGTTTAATTTCGAAATTATAGTAGCTTTTTATAAGTAGCATGTTTTGCTGTAATTAAACCTCACTTCTGAAAGAAAAGTATGCATTGGTTTTAAATTGTTTTAACAGTAGAAAAGATAACTGTTATTTGAGCAACTGATCTGTTAGCAATGCTGCGTTCTAGACGAAATTTAAGTCGTGATGAATGTGTATGCATAAGACTTGGAGTGTTTTATACAACAGTCAGTAGGGTTCTACAAAGGTTTGTAGAAACCGATGATCACGCTAGACGACTTGGCCAAGGCAGTCCACAAGCTACCAATGCCGTGGAGGACCGTTTTTTAACGCTTAAAACACTGAGAGAATGGTTCACTACTGTATGAAGTCTCCAAATACAAATTCCTGAGATCCCAAATACAACTTGCTGATACTTGGCTTATAACATTCGAGAAACCGCTATATATGGAGGCGACTCATTGATGGTATGGGGTGGAATATCTTTAACAGCTCACACAGAGCTTTTTATTGCTGATGGTGGACGTCTGACTTCTCAACGATACATAGCAGAGATTTTAAAACCTTTTGTAGCATCTTTTGCAGCATATATTGGAGATGGATTCCTTCTTATACAGGATAATGCTAGACCACATATTATGCAGGATAATGCTAGGCACGTATTGCTACTGAATACTTAAGTAATATTAATATTGAAGTTTTGGAGTGGCCAGCCTAAAGTCCAGATATGAACCCAATGGAGCATCTTTGGGACATAATGGGACGCCGTTTTAGAAGCCAACATCCACCACATAATAGCCTAGACGAGCTGCAGCGAAGTCTTGACCGCGTGTGGGAAAATATATGATAATATTGACGGCAATTAAGATAAATGGAAATGTATAATTGGTGCTTTACTTTTGCGGTTAAGGATATATATTTATATAAATATTACTATAATTATAAAAACAAAATAATTACCTTGGTTTATATTACATAATTTAGAGTTTCACGCAATAGCGATCATCAGATGTTAAGATCAGATCGCTATTGCGTGAAAGTTTAAGTAATGTAATATAAACCAAGCTAATTATTTAGTTTGCATAATTATAATAATAATATATTCGCTCTACTTATTCTGCACTGTATTGAGTACTCTTACTAGAAATAAGTTTCATACCGGCGCACAGTGGAAAATTGTAGAGCAATAGCATATCATAAATGTTTTTTACTTATGTCGCTACTGTCATTATATTTCAATTTTATTTAATAGTTTAATAGTCAATCATTACTATAATGCAGGAATTTCACATAATTTTATGTAAAAATAAATGTTTTGAAGCCCTATTGTTTATTACTTTTGCGGATGTTCATTTCAAACCTGTTTGCTTCATCACTTTAAAAGTGAATTTTCTATAAAACTTTCTAGGAATAAGTATAAAGTATTATACATTTTTGAAAAGCTCATGTTATGGAGATTTTAAGAAAAGTATACATTTTTACTTATATGGTTCAGTTTAGGAGTAATTATTTGAACAATAAAATAAATGAAAAAAAGTAATATTCTTCAAGTTCACTGAGACTTTTGGTAGTTACCCACGCTTCCCCACGCTTTACATTTAATATAGTATTGTAGCCTAGGTGTTTATTAAAAACATGTGTAAGAATGAGTTGCAGAAACGTGCGGTTTCCGAAATTATCGAGAAAAGAGTGATAAAAGTAAAAAAAACAGAAAACCGCTTTTTATGGTGGTTTCAAATTTTGTTCATTTATAACAATAGCTTGGTATATGTTTTTTAATTTATTATCAATTTTTTATTGATACCATGGCATTCTTGTATTTTTGCACTCATTTTATGGTGAATGTACAGTGCCAATATATAAAGAGTTGAAACATTTATATCAGTATAACAAATTCACAGTGGAAATTAAACCGACCCGTTTGACTATTGAATATTACGTAGGTTACTTTAGTGACTTGTTAAAATGACAACTTTTAAGTGTTCCAAATGTAAATTATTGCTTTCCTATATTGATGGAGGAAGGACAGTTGAGGCACTGTCAACAAGTTTAAAAGAAAATTATCAACTTTCTGAGGACAACTTGTGTTTCATAATCAGTGATATTCAAAGGTACATTATTCTGTCGTTTAATAAACGATGGATACAGGCGTCACGGAAAAAGAAAGCTTTTTTTTTTATCTAAGAACAGTGATTGGAGGATTCTGAATATTGTGTATCTTTACCTAACTCAGAAGAGGCAATTACCGACTCCACGCCATCTACTTATTTAGAAAAACGTGGAAGAAAAAAAAGAAAAAATTCCATGTTACTTAAGGAATTTGGATTTGAGCATATCTTTAATACATATCTTCAGCCGTTGCATTTAATAGGAGAAGAAGCAGAAGCGAAATTTTTGGAATCATTAAGGATTGCTGATAAAGACAAAAAAAAATTAATATCGAGTTTTATGGAAAACGCAAGCCAGAAAAATATGCTAACGGATGAAGAAGCACTCAGCGTGTTTATTGATTATATTTAATAAAAGCACAATATTTTTACAAGAGGAAGGTGACAAATGAACGAAACTGTTCCATATTCCCACCATATTATAAAATTCAAGAAATTAAACAGACCTGCTATCTACCATCTTCTGCAATAGAAATTACGAACTGGCGCAGTTGTTTGGCAAAATCCGGCACCTTCATCTGTTCGTTTTTGTCAACCTATATGCATAGAAAATAAAAATGGTAAAAGTGTACAAGTAAAACATGAACTTTTTCTAACAATCATATATGGAAAAGTGGCTCAGGCATTAACAGATAGGCCTTCTGGGTTTACATTTACAATATGTGGAGCTATTCCACGGCAAATGAACGATTTGACCAAAGTGGCTTCTAGGCCTGAAAATGAAAATTCTTATCAATACCGATTGTCTACATTACATGCCTGGATTCGTTGTATGGAAATGATATTAAATATTTCTTACAACCTTTCTTACCAAACATGAGCAGCCAGAAGTGAAGAAAAGAAACGGCTAAAGCAAGAGAAGAAGATCTTGGTGCAGAAACGTTTTCGTGAGGAGCTAGGGTTAATCATTGACAAACCAAGACAAGTAAATGGTAATACCAATGACGGTAATACTGCTAGAAGACTTTTTTACAATGCAAGCTGCTCTGCTGAAATCACTGGATGAAAATTTGATTAAGCGATTTTACATAATTCTGCAAGCTCTCTCCTCAGGTGTTATGATAAATGCTGAAAGTTTTGGTATTTATGCTGTAGAAACTGCCAGAATCTATGTGACCAATTATGGATGGTACTCTATGCCATCTTCAGTACACAAAATCTTACTTCACAGAGAAAATATCATAAAGCATTTTGCAGTATACTGTAAAAAATGTCACGCCAAATTCTTAAATGTCCCATCAAAATATTAAAATTTCACGCCACTTTTTAAATCTTAACCATGAAATGCTCTAAGTCGCGCGATTTATACAATTTACAAGCAACTACAAATGTCACGGAGAGTATAACTGTTTAAATGTAACGCCATACTTATAAATATCGCGCCACACGCTTAATGTCGCGTGACTAATAAAATTTAAAATTGTCCGCAGCGAAAAAAAGAAATATCACACCAACTAATTTTTCGTGGTTATTCTGTGACTAAAATGTCTAAAATAATTAAAATTTCATATTTATCAAAATTTATGCCAGTGGTTTTGGCTGTAGATGATAATTTGTTCACGCTCAAATCTAAAGGTAAATATTTCCTTGCAACGAGTTGTCTTTTTTATTATATTACCATTAATACAATGTTTAAAGAACATTAGCTAAAAATACAATCTACATAAATTGTCATAACTTATGTCATTAAAATAAGTTAACATATATGTGATATAAGTATTTTCAATGATGCATTAAGAATATCATTTATAATCGTTATTCTTAATACATTACTCAGTATTTAAAGCTCATTTTACCATGTTATACACTATGATAATGATTATCTTAACACAATGCCAGTGTGTACATTGCTGTTATTCGCATTTGGACTGCCAATCGATTATTTACAATTATTATTGTTTAAAAAACTTTATTAGACTATTTGTGTCATATAGTGTTAGTGTTTTGACCTGGCCTCACTAGCTTTCACAAAAATAGAATTTTTAATAAGTCATGATGGTTCAAATAACAAACAAGTGCAGAATTTTTTGTTGCACTAAAATATTTACTCTTATTGTGCTAAAAGTAAATGGTTTATTGCAATAAAACTTGAAAAGATGAATTTCTATATAAATTATTCTAGAGTTTGTTCTAATAATTTTATTACAGGTTTAGTAGTATAAACTCTATTGTTCAAGATTTTATGGCATAAATTATGAGAGTGCACTTTTATTAATCACCGCTTTTGATATTGAAAACACACCACATGATCCCATGCACATTTTACTAGAAGGACTAGTGCCCCATGAACTATGTCTTCTGCTGCAATTACATATTTGTGAAAAACATATATACTCATTAGCTGCACTTAATAGTTTCCTTATTCATACTCTGAAGCCTAAGATAAGCCTAAAATTTATCCAACTACCTTTGATATTTCAGGGTCTCAAACATCTGCTCAAATTTTGATTCTTGCTTGTATCATTCCACTTTTTATTGGACAATACAGCAATTCCAAAGATCCTCCTTACATTAATTTTCTTGATCTTTTGGAAATTCTTCGACTTACTTTGTCACCAATAACTACAAATAGAACTGTTTTGGATTTACAAACTCTTATTGAAAAGCATAACAAATCATGTGCTTTACTATGGCCAAATAATTTGATACCAAAACATCATTTTTTACTTCATTTTGTTAGACAAATGCATCGATTTGGTCCACTAAAAAATCAATTTTGCATGACTTTTGAAGCAAAGCACAATAAAATAAAAAGTGTACGTTGGTACAACTTTAAAAACATTGCCAAATCAGTTTGTCAACATCTTCGGTGGAACACAATTTTAAACTTCCTTGATGATAATGGTCAACTGATTCCTTATACTTTTTACGGCAAAGACTCAACATTTTAAAAAAAGAATTGTGATTGGTTCAATTGCATACCAAGTTGGTGATATTATTTCAACAGTTAATGATTCTTATCAACTTTATAAGATTATTTATAAACTGTTCATTTATATATAAGCGTTTAAGTGAATATAGAATTTATACTTGCTAAAATGTCATCTAAGCATTAGAAATGTGTATTCTGTTTATATATTTATATATATTTTTATTATTAGTTACCTATCTTTTTAATGGAATGCAGCAGTTATTTAAACGGTTTGGTGCCTTGCCGTAAACACACTTTAAAAGATATCTGTAATGAATTGGCACATCACCTTGAAGGGTGTCTTCCCAAGGGAACGCCTTTAATAAGAAAAAAATATTATCATCGTGTTACTGTACTTTTGAAACAGTCATATCCAAACTGTAATTTTGGAGAAGAGGGTGCAGTAAGTTTGAGTTATACCACTTATATATTATTATCATATTTTTAAATTTTCATTAGCACATCGGTGAAAAAATTCACGCAAAAATAAATTAAAAAAACCAATAAATAGTTCAAAGCATTAATTCTATTAGATGTTTAATTAAGCACAACATAGGTTATTGCAAATAAAGGTAAAATAATTATATTTTTTTTAATGTTCAGGTGTATATAACACATCCATTTGTTACACAAAGCTAGATAATATTCAAATAATAAATTTTGTTTTTCAGGGTGGAGTTGTAAAATGTGTGTCGAATGTAATTTGGAAGCGACGCGAGCGTCATTTAAAAAGTTTGATAGAGGTAAAAAATGCTAACAGAATGCTTAACGTTTCAGGAATAAATGATAGCTCATTTGATGAAAATATGCAGGTGATACCCATAAAACCTTTTTCAAAAGAAATGTTTTTTATCAATATTTTTTTAATAAAAATTTACTTAAAATATACAGTAAGAATTTAATAAGGTTTAATTTAGAATTAATCCAATTTTTTTGCATGTTAGTTTGCTTTGGTACAAAAAGTTCAAAGAGCACCTGTTCCATCCAGAAATTGTAAGCAAATAATACTTATATTATTGACACATTGACTATAATATGAATATATGAATCGCTTTTTGTTAAAAGGGTGCGATTCAAAAAATTTATTAAAATCATTATGAACGCATATATATATATATATATGTATATATATATATATGTATATGTGTGTGTGTATATATATATATATATATATATATATATATATATATATATATATATATATATATATATATATATATATATATTTGCGGTCCCTCCGATCCCCTATAGGGGAGATCGGAGTTAGTCTGAACTTTCAATTGTGAATATGTGACCAAAACACAAATATTTTTTTTATTAATATAATTTATTATAATGTGTTTCATAAATAAAACTACTATAAACCTTTAAAACTTGATTTATTATTTTCATTCAAATGGTTTACTTTTTTCTTTAAAGTTTTGTTAAAAGGGCGATTTTTTTATAAAACAGAAGATTTAACATTAAAATTTTTTTTCAGAAAATTTTATGAGTATGAAGGTTTTTTTCATTTCTTTAATAAATTTGTGTTTTGTGCACTTTTAACAAAATGTTCTTTATGTGGTTGCAAATTTTTTAGATCATGGACGAATTTGAAAGAATGAACATAGTTACCAAAGAAGCAGCATTAGATAGGCTATTGCAAGTTGTTCAAAAGTTGTATCCCGGTATAGATATTCCATCTGCCCTAATACAATTTCATAAGAACACTACCAGAAGAGGGGTGTTGTGTCCAATTGTTATTGCCAGTGTAAGTTTAACGAAAAGTTGTTTCTTTTTTTATTTTTAATTTGATATTGATTTTTGTAATGTATGTTATTAAGGTACCTTTAATTTTACTTTTTAAAAAATTTTTAGGCTGCAGATAATGTTTCTTCTCCTGGGCCGCAACTTATTTTAGGAGAAAACGTAACATTTGTTGACAAAAGGAAAGTAATATCAATGAATCATCGGCATAATGATTCATTACATGTGCTTCAACTTATCGCGTATTATTATATCATGGACCTCTCGTACCCAAGATCGTTTGGAGGAGTTTTGGGGCTGTTGCAGCATTATGTCTTGCAAATACCATTTGCTTGTACTAATAAGCTTTGGCTAAAAAAATGCAAAGTCTTGTGAAAAGTGTTGTGGTATCTTTATATTTTTAAACTGTTCAACTCTTCAAATAAAAATATTAGGAAATTTCAAAATTAAATATTTATGTTTATATTTGATGATGGTTTCTTTTTAAAAAAATGAAATATAATTTCTATTACTTTTTTGGTCTTTTTATTCATTTTATTTATGTAAAGTGTGCCATTTATTCAATATATTTATTAAGTTGAGACATTTGTAAATTAAATTAGTCACGCGATTTTTACAATTAAGTATGGCGTGACATTTAAATTTTTTATTTGTCACGGCGCATCTAAAACACTATCGGGTCGCATGTCACCAAGCCCGATTTAACGCGCCACATTTAACTTCTCTTAATGTGGCGCGTTAAATCGGGCTTGGTGACATGCGACCCGATAGTGTTTTAGATGTCCTGTGACAAATAAAACATTTAAATGTCACGCCATACTTAATTGATAAAAGTCGCGTGACTACTTTAATTATAAATGTCACGCCAAACTTATTATCTAAAAGTCGTGTGACAGTTTTAATCCTTGATGTCGCGCGTTAAATCGGGCTTCGTGACATGGCAATTTTATTAGACAATTTGCCGTGACATTTTTTACAGTGTACTTCCTATTGGTCAACTTTCAGAAGATGCGCAAGAATCCCGTAATAAGGATTATAAAAAATTTCGCCTTCATCATGCCAGAAAATGTTCTCGATCACAAATGAGGATGTATTTCATACTCATCTGTACACTTCCGATCCGTACATCACCAGCATTAGAAAACCGTATAACAAAAATGTGCAAGAACTTGATAAAGTTACTCTGCAGCTTTTGAAAGTCAACGATCTGATTTCAGGAACTGAAACTCCCTATGTAGTTATGATATAGTTCCTTTAATATACCTACACATTATTTCATAAAAACAACTATTTAAAAATTGTTATTAAGAAACTGTTTTAAATATTTCTATAATTAGTAGGTAAGCATTGTATGTATTTTTTGTCGTTTCTAATAACTTTAAGGTATTTTCATACATTTGTAAAGTGTTATGTTAAGTATAAAAAAAATAAATGTCAATTTTGAAGTTTTTGATTTTTATTTATTTATTTTTAACTTTTTATTACAAAAAATTCTTATAAAAAGTATTTTATTAGAAGAGTCATATACTACTTTAAATTTGTGCAAACTTCAAATCTCTATTTTTAGTTACAAAAAAGTTATCGATTTTTGGTCCTAAACAGACCTTTTTTTTCCACTGTGCGGCGTACCGGCAATCATCAGCCAAAATACATAATGAAAAAAACGTTACAAAATGAAAACATTAAAGAAAACTAAAAAACAATTTAAATGTAGCAGTTAAAGACCTGGTTTTTATTTCTTGATTGTTATATCGCTTTTTCCGGTATGATTAACATTCGAATGAACCCTTTAAAATTTAAAAATTTAAGCAGCGGCAAAAACCATGTTTAATTTCTAAATTATTACTTTCCACCAATTATTGCTTTCCACTTTAAAAATTCATCATCTCGTTGAAAAAATGGCGAATATTAGCGTTTTCGTCATGAGTATTTTTAACACAAATCAATTTAAATACTAGTAATGATTATTGAAAAGAATTCATGTTTTTATCTTACACAGCTTTAATTATAAACATATTTTTTGGTTTGTAATTAAAGCTAAAAATGCTATAACGATAATAACGATAAATTAGTATTGAGAGAACTTGTATTTATTGATGTTTATATATTTGGGTCATTCCATATCAAATCACCTAATGGTCCCCAGGGTACTACCTCAAACTTGCTTCAAACTTTGACCACCCACAGTATTTGACCACAAAAAAATACAAACCTCAAAATTTCAGCTTGATTCACAAAACCGTTCAAAAGTTATAATTGAATCAATATAGACCGAAATCTTCAAAATTTGACTATCTGGAGCTTACCGTTGATTTTTTTGATTTTTGACAGATTATAACTTTTTAAAAAAAATAGATGATCACCTGAAATTTTCTATGGTAATAGTTTATCACCCAAATTATCTATTTTTGAAGGTGTTTTGTACTGGTTTTAAACAATTTCGGAGTTCTTGTACCTCAAAGTTGCTAATTAACTCAATATTAGACAAAGTTTTGGAAACTTTAATGCGCTACAGTTCAATACCAACAGACCAGCTGTGCCAAATTTTTGTTACTTTTGTGTACTTAGAGTAACCACTTGCAGAAAAGTTTAAAATTATGTGTTGAAATTTGTTTTAGCACTTGCAGCAGCCTGTTAAAATATCACTTTTTTCAAAAAATAAGATAAATTACATTCACTTCGTAAGCATAGAAAGTAGCGTAGACAGTTAAAATAAATTATGAAACTTTTTTACTGGCAAGGTTCCATATATAGACAATCCCAAAAAAAAGTTTAAAGACCTATACTCTATCTTATAACATAATTTTAGCATTTTGAGTGCAATGCTTTTTTAGTTTAAAAGGATGCCTAATAGCACAAGTTATATTACGTTTCAAAAAAAAAAATCAAAATCAAAAATGCTGAAAGTATAAGTGTATATACACATGAAACACAAGTACACTAATTTCTTTATCTCTGACTTACAATAATCATGATACTGTCATAATCATTATTAGCAAGTTTGTAGTTACGAGCACTTCTACCCTTAATGGCTGGAGCATTTATTTGACATATTACTTAGTCAAATGGAACCCAACACTGACTTGATCATGCATCATTAGTCCATCTTAAATTTAATTTGTTTCTATGCATAAATTTTACATTAACATCTTGGTTTTCATTACAAATCTCAAGCACAAGCCCTATCTACCATTCATCATCGTAAAAACATGCAATGTATTTACCAGGTTGAAAGTTTGAAGGATTTTTTTTTGCCAAGTTAATATTATTCAGCAAATGGGTATCAAAGACAGTATCGCTAGAGATTCTCCATAAAAATAACTTGTCTCCACCTGGTACAAAACTGTGATAGCTTTTTGTGCCTGGGATTGTGCTCATCTTTTCATATCGTTTCTTTAGGTTAAAATAAGTTTCATGCTTATTGATTTCATCACTTGAAATGTAAAATATGTTTACACCTTTAATATTTTTTTCAGCCCATATAAACAGTTCATTTGGTGTAAGAATCTGGTTTGCATTTGCTGCTTGTAGACTTGCTTTTGCTGCTTCTCTTTTTATAGTTCCTCCTATTCCATCACATGGACTTTTGCCATGGGATGTAGCAAAGAAGTGATGCTCAGCATTTATATTGTGATCTTAACAGGCATTTGTAATTTTTATACTGTGATACAGCACCATCACTGAAGTATTTTACTTTATTGATTGTGGGTAGTTTGATTTTGATCATTGGTAGTAACTTTGTGAGAAAACAATGAACTGTTGTTTGGTCATGGCAAAGATGGTCAGATATTGTACAATAGCATTCACATTTGATTTGATTTTTTTCATCTTTTTAACAAACAGCAAATGGATGTAAGGTAGCTTGATCGTCTTGCCAGTAAAACCCTTGTACAGCATCCTGCACAAGAAAACTATAGTTTTCTGCAAAATCCATACGAATAAGACAAGTGTGTTGATCTAATGTTTTTTTTTGCCTCTGATAAGTAGGAGGATTGTGCTTCTTTGATAAAGTGGTGATGACAAATGTCATACAAAGTTTCACTTAGAGTTTCAATAAACTCAATAATGCTTGTTTGGACTGTGACAAGTGCAGTTCGATCAGTTGACACCCATTGTTTGTATGTGATCTGATCGTCAAAATCAAAATCATTATTTTCAAACACATTTTCCAAGTAACACTCTAAATTTACTTAACCGGGGCAGTTAGAACATAGATGAAACATGCAGCTTCGACTATCTATATTACAAACACATACTTTCATCAAATCTTTGTAATATATTAAATGGCCCTTAGGTAAAGCAGTGCACATCAACTTAACATTTTGATGATAAGAACATACGCAAACTGAGTAACTTCCTCTACTGTCAACTGTGATGCACCATTTTGGCCATAGTTCGCAGAACTTGCTGAATCCAACTTTGTGTGTAGGGTATAGCTTTTTATACTCAAGATAAAGTTCTTTTAATCGAACTAATATTAAGCGTTTTTGTTTATGAACTTTTGCATTATTTGTACGCACTGAAACAAAGTCTTTTTTTCCTGGACATTGTCTTGTAAACTCTTCAGATTCATAAATTTCAATAACTTTTTGTTTAACAATATCTTCCAATGGCTTTCCTATTTTAGCCTCAGGTTTAGCAAGTATTCCTTTTTCATTTTTCAACTTTCGAGCTTTCTTAGCAAGATGTTCTGAAACTGAAAATGTTTTGCAAGTTTTTTCAATTGACCTACTATCAGGAGTTAGTGTTAGTAGTTGGACTTTTTCTTCCTTCAAACTTTTTTTCATTTTGTTTTTTATTGCATCTAACAGTTTGTCTAAATCATTACATTTTATACATTTTAGCTCTTTTTCCAATTCTATATCTTTTGGGTCTATATCCGATGCTGACGCTACTAGGTTTGTCATACTTGTTGCAATTTTTTTAACCTTTTGTCTTCCATATCCTAATTTGTCGCGCCTACTTACATTTTTGAGTGGAGATATTTCCAATAAAGACACACTCTTATTAAGAACTGTCTTATCAAGGTCTGAACAACTAAAATCTTCTTCAGCAGCTTCATCTTGACTAACTTCTGTAATTTTTTCAAGTTTGAAGTCATTCAAACCGTTAGTACAAACTTTTGACCAGGTTTGATCCTAATCTGATTTGCCATTGATATGCTGACTTTACACAATCCCTTGATAATGTTTTTCTTGTGGACTTTAAATGGATCACAACAGTATTTTTGAAGTGCTTCATATCTAGAAATATAGGCTTTTTCATGATGAAAACATATCTCCTCATTTCGTTCAAAAGTGTATCCTATCTTTGAATTAAAACTTCTATATCAGTATCTTTTTGTCTTATTCTTCCTACTATTCTGCAACATGACATTTTATCACAATCTTCATTTAAAACTCTTCCCACACAACATTTCTCTGACAGTTTTAACTAATCTAAAAATATTAAAGTTGAGGGTTAATTATAACTTTGTTATATTTTTCCAGTAATAAAATCAGTAAAAATGAACTCTCAAGTAAAAATGTGATTAAAACTGTCTAAAATGCAACCAATAAACTATTTATACATATAACTATTTCTGCATACACAAAACTTTTTAGTTCTTGGTTCTTGTAGTATTAAAAACTAAAATAATAAAATCCAAAAAATACTGTGCAGATTTAGATTTTACTACAAACTCTTGAAGTAAATTATATCATTATAATTATATTACATGTATAAAATTAAACAAATATATATTAAAAAATCTTATCAAATAATTTAAGACACTGATAATGTTATTTTACGGAAAACTGATTATATTTATTCAGGGAAAAATCAAAATTATACACCTAAATCATAGGGCTACAATCATGTCATAAGATAGAGTATAGGTCTTTAAACTTTTTTTGGTGATTTTCTATATATGGAACCTTGCCAGTAAAAAAGTTTCATAATTTATTTTAACTGTCTACGCTACTTTCTATGCTTACGAAGTGAATGTAATTTATCTTATTTTTTGAAAAAAGTGATATTTTAACAGGCTGCTGCAAGTGCTAAAACAAATTTCAACACATAATTTTAAACTTTTCTGCAAGTGGTTACTCTAAGTACACAAAAGTAACAAAAATTTGGCACAGCTGGTCTGTTGGTATTGAACTGTAGCGCATTAAAGTTTCCAAAACTTTGTCTAATATTGAGTTAATTAGCAACTTTGAGGTACAAGAACTCCGAAATTGTTTAAAACCAGTACAAAACACCTTCAAAAATAGATAATTTGGGTGATAAACTATTACCATAGAAAATTTCAGGTGATTATCTATTTTATTTAAAAAGTTATAATCTGTCAAAAATCAAAAAAATCAACGGTAAGCTCCAGATAGTCAAATTTTGAAGATTTCGGTCTATATTGATTCAATTATAACTTTTGAACGGTTTTGTGAATCAAGCTGAAATTTTGAGGTTTGTATTTTTTTGTGGTCAAATACTGTGGGTGGTCAAAGTTTGAAGTAAATTGTAAGTAAATTGAAGTATCCTGGGGCACTTTTGAAAAACTAGGTGATTTCATATGGAATAACCCAACTTTAATAATTGAAAAATTTTTTTCATAGGCCTACCACCTTGAGAAGAATGTCTTCATTTTAAGCACATCAGCTTATTTAGTGATAGCTTACATAGTTACGTCACTGCAGCACTAAGAATATTTCTAAGTATTACCAATGTTGGTAGAGAAAGATCTTTTTCAAGATTAAAACGAAAATTTCTTCAAAGATTACTAGGACAATTCAATTTAAATTGTTTAAGCAATTTACCTATAAAAAAATATGACACAATAGAAAACATATTTTGTTGACCGATTGTGGCGTTGTGATTATTAGTTTAGTGCCAAAAATCAGCGGAAAAAGAGATTTTTTAGCCCAGTGGCGCTTTTAAAAGAAAAATTACACAAAAAAGAAAACATTTCTAAAAAGATACCAAAAAGGTGGTCGTTTTTTCAGTAGTCACGGTTATCGTGGATCGTGATAATGCCAACCTCGCTGACCCAAGAGCGTCAATTATATTGGGTGATAGCGTACTTTGTCCGCGGAAAATAATTTAATTTGAATGTTCAAATTGAGTGAGGTTTTGACTTCATAGTGCGCCAATAAAAAGACCTGTAGAATGAGAACCACCCTATATAAATTGATAAAAATTGCCGCAAATGTTGTCTATAGCTACACCAAACTTTGGATAAAGTTTCAGTCGGATTGGTTAACAGGTTACGGATTTATGGCAGTTTTAGTTTAACTTTTTTTAGTTTTTTGCTACTTATACCCTAAAACGTTACCGATTACTGTGATATTTGGTCACTATTTTCAAAATAATGGTTACATGAGTGTTCTACTATATGATACCAACAACATTTATTACAATTGTTTAATTGCTACATGTGCCGTTTTCATTTTATAGATCAAAATTGATTTGATATTTAAAGCGTGGTTTGACTTGGCGTAGGCATAGCGTGAAAATCTCGGCATTTCCTAAGGTATAAACTACTGCCAAAATGCATAAAAATGCTAAAAATACTTGAAAAGCTTTACTAAGGATACCTACATAGAAAATAAAAAATATTTATCTCTGTTAAAACAGAAAAACTCTGAGAAAACCAAATATTTGTTATATTGACTAAGGTAATTGACTTAAAAAATTTTGATAAGATAACTGACCATTAAAAAGTTCAGAGGGCCAGTCTGAGGAAAATCAATCTTTTCAGATTAGGGTTGTTTTTAAATAAAATTTGTAAAAATTTTATAAAAATAATTGCTGAGACACAAAAGGAGAAAATCTCTATCAAAAAGTTTTATAAAAGTGCAATAATTTTTGAAAAGAGAAGTGTTATGAAAGGGAGAAAAGTCCTTTGAAGAGCAGTAAAAACCGTTTGTAGGACTGTCTCATGAAATAAGATCTAAATTGTCATTAAGTGTAACAAGTATCACTAATTTAAATAGTTATAAATATGTTAAAAATTGTAATTGTTAACAAGTATCACTAATATAAATAGTTATAAGTATGTTAACAATTGTAATTATGTTAAGTGGATTGTTATCCAATATAAATTTAAGTTAAATTTTTTAAAAGGCAGAGTTTGATTTAGTGAATTAGCACAATGCCTAATCAAGCAAAGATTCATGATGAAAATCAAAAGTTTGTTGCTTGCTCTGTCTAAAAAATCTTTTAATATTTACATTCGATAGCTTACTGTTATGCTAACAGAATATGCCAAGACCAAAATCATTATAAGTGATTCTCGGGTACCACAAGGACTCTTCGAATCGTGCAGAACTACTTTGCGCAGGAAACAGGAGGGGAAAGAAGTTGTACTCCTCCCTTTGTTTGATTTCAAGTCAATACAAGTGAGACTTGAAACAAGAGGCACAATGTGTTATTGCCTAATCTGCCAAATTGGTCGTCCAAAGCTGCAAGAAAAACATCCTCTTGAAGAGCAAACCGCCATTGAGAAAGAACTTAGTGTGCATTGCAGCACATGCCTATTTCAGGAAGTATATTTTTGAGAAGTTTCTAATTTCTTTAAGAACAAATAATTTAAAAATTTTACCCAAACTTTCTAAGCAAAGTGTATTATAAACATAAAATTTGCTTGTTTTGGTTTCAGGTCAAAGTAGTGCCCTGTCACCATCAAGCACTCTAAAATTGACCACTCCAGCTCTTGTAAATATGCAATTAAACACGGGCCTGTCAAACAACGCTTTAAAACGCTTATGATATGAAAGTTGTAAATATAATTTGTGGTCTTCAAACCCATCCAAGTATGCACCCTTGCACATGGTATGACGTAAAATCAAAGTATCTTGCGGAATATGGAAGCTTGCGAACACTGGGCTCAATCAAATCTAGCCTCGAGTCTTTTCAGCAATCTGGTGGGGTTTTTTGCTAATGCTAAGCTGTTCGGTAATTTCATTTGAAAGCCAGTCATCAGCGGGCATGACAAAGTTCTGATTTTGGAAATCATCCCACTGATGGAATTGCATCTCCTCTAAGGAGTCATCTTTTCAAGATCCTTAAAGCTGCTTTGATAGAAGCTGTTAACTCATATCATGGGGCCAACTTAATCCTTAAATGCTTTTAATTTAAAAATTATAAATTTTGATATTACATTTAAAATATTATTGTAGAGTATTTGTACTAAAAGAGTATATTGAGCTATTTGTTAATAAATTTTTTGTGGAATAAATCAGAAAACATGTCTTTGTAATCAGATGCTGTTTAATGGTAATAAAATTTAAAAAAAAGGTTTAAATAGTTATTTTTTCACTTAATTTTGAAAGTAAACGTATTTAAGAAGGTTTTAAGAGTCAATTAAAATTTGTTAACAGAGACGTACTTTTTTTTTGTCTCACCAACTGGTCGTCCTTTGACCAGGTTTTGCACTATGAAAGTCAAAACCTCACTCAATTTGAACATTCAAATTAAAATATCCGCGGACAAAATAAAAAGTTTTCAAAATTAGATCACAAGAAACCTTGATGTGTACGCCCAATATAAGTGACGTTCTTGGGTTAGCTAAGATTGGCATTATCACGATCCATGATAATCGTGTGGTCAAGTAACGTGTCTAATATGAAAAGTATCAACTTAAGACTAGAATACATTTTTAGAGTTAAGTTTTTTAACATTTTTTTTAATTTTTTTGCTTGTCTTAATAGTATTTTTGTTTATGAATTTCTTTTGTTTATCTCCCCCCCCCCCCCCTCATCAAGAAATTTATATAGATGGTCCACTCAGAGCTGACTAGGCGCGACCTGAGTGCTTATTTGTTCTAACTCCAATTTTGTAAAAAATCAAAATACTATAAAGCAGTCAATAAAGCATCAAAATCTTTATATTTTTATTGTTGATTTGTGTAATAATGTGCCGGGTACTTGACAATTAAGAATTCACTTGGTCTTATCTCCACTTTTTTAACTTGTTTTATTATGCTTAATTGTTTTAACTCCAAAACGGCCAATCAAATAAAGCGTTACAAAAAACTTGTTTCCAAACAAGTAAAATTTTTTAATGCTTTTTTGTTCTAACAGATTCTAGCCAATCAGGCAGCTTGCTTTTTATAATTTGATGAGCATTTCAAGATGGCAGACCGCGAAACTACACAAAATGTATTTTTTTGTAATTCAATAACGTAAGTCGAACTGTGATTATTTTGTTTATTTATTTAACAAAATAGTGCTTAAAGAATTTATCTTAAAATAATTAATATAAAATTTGTTTTTAATTTGATAATAATTGTGTAAAATTTAATATAATCTTACTCAACATTACTCAAGTGGTTTTGTTGCTGTTGTTATTCTGTAAATTAAATTATTGTATTATCTTTTTAGTGAAGACCAAGTAAAGAAAACTCGAAAACGGACAAGAAATACTGATATGTGGAAAAGGAATTGCACAAAGAGAAAAAGAGAATCTGGCCAATCCTATATAAATTCAAGAGGGAAAAAAGTTGAAGAAAGAAAACCTGTTGAAAGTAATTGCTTAAAGTGCAAATTTTCTTGTGAATCAAAAATTTCCCCGGAAAATAGGAAACTTATATTCAAACATTTCTGGAGTTTAGATGACAATAGCAAAAATGCTTTTTATGCTAAATTTACAAAAAGAAATGAAAAAGTAAGAGTTAGAACTGTGGCGCTAATTTACTTTTCTACCCACCCCCCACCCCTATTTTTATTTTTGATTATGATAGAGAATTTTATCTTGATTTAGAATCGTATAAAAACATACACCTGAAAACCAAAGGAAAGTTCTCTAATTTGATGTTGAAGTGTCAAAAAAAATATACCAAAAACGCTAATATTCGCCATCTTTTTTTACAACACTACTAAATTAATAATTAATGCATAAACATGAAATTATTCATTAAAAAAACTTTATAGCCCGGTTTTTATTTCGCTAAAACATTTTATGGAGAAATTTGTTATGTAATTTCTTTTTATTTTAGTATTTTTTTTTTGAAAAAACTTCGAATTTCAATAACTTTTTTTCTTATTTTCAGATTATATAGATTTTTTTAAAAATGTATTAATGATTTTAGATAAATGTTACTATATACAAAAATATTATTCAAACGGGATATTCATCTACATAAATTCTGACAAATAATCGGGAATCATTTCTCGATTTGTGGGCCCAAACATAGCTTTAAATTTGGCTTTACTTCTTTGCCACATTGCCTCAACCCTGTTTGTTGTAACACTTGTTGCGGGATCAACAAAATGTAAAGTATGGTTTACTGTACTATGTTGAAAACCTTGCGCTGCTAAACCTCGGTATGCTGCCCACATATCGCTCCATATTTCAGTTCCAGGACGAATCCATTGTATGATGGTGGGTAGTAAGGTTGCAGCATCGCGGTGCGCTGCAGGAATGAGTAACCCTTCTTTAGTCGCTATATCGTACCAAAAATCCATTGATCTTCTACAATTCTACCTCGGTTGTATTTCCTTCTTGAAAAAAGTGATTCATCTATTTCCACTATTGAACCTGGTCCTCCTAATTGCACACGGTTATTAAGAAAATAAGTAACGGTAATGTCTCTACAAAATTGATTCCATTCATCAACAGTTTTATTGCTACCAATTTCTAAATCCTTTTGAATGTCTTCTACTGAAAGGCCTAGTCTTTTTCCGGCGCTACGAGTCCAAATATAGGTAATACCTATTATTTGCATGCATCTCCAAATCTTTCCATCAACATTATGGCTATTTTGTTCGTTGCACTGGATGTTACATCGAGGACAGATCATATTGATAGCAAGTAAACCAAACTCCCTGCACCAACGGATACACTCGTTATTATTGTTTTTAAACCTGCGACCAATTTCCGGTAAATTAAGGCTATCAAACTCAATAATAGTCGGTCGTCTAGATTCGCCATTTTAATTTTAAAACAGAAATAAAGAAAAATTTCTTATAGAGAGAGTCTTTTATAATTACATTTTGTTTTTTGCAAATTTTTTGCATCGGAATTTTCATCACTGTGGACCAAAGAGACCGCCAGGTTTTATGTCGTGTCAATTAGTTGAAACTTTTTTTTTATAAGAGTGTTGGTAGTGTACTTAGAGAAAAAAGGGCTTTTGAAATTCTTTTTAGGTGCAAAGGGCCAAAATGGGGCACCAATATAGTTTTTACCCCTCCTCTTTTTATAATTAATTGTTATAGAAAATTTTATGCTGATCAAGATTTGTATAAAAACATAGGTCCGAAAATCAATAAAAATTACTCTAATTTAAATTTGAAGTTTTAAAAAATTTTCTCGAAACACTTGTAGTATTAGCCATCTTGTTGAAAATATTTTCATAACTCACCAAACTTAACGGAAATTAAAAAGGCTGGTTTCTATTACCATTTAGTACTACTATTAGAGTAAAATTGTTTGATTTTTTATTTTGTTAAGATTAGTGATTTAACAGCAGAATTAATTGGCGTGGGCCTAATGTCCTGTTCCCCCTTTCCTCTGGAATAGCTCTGCCTATCTTTATGGTTTGCTGACCATTAGTCAGTGGCGTATCTAGGGTAGGGCAGGCAGGGCACGTGCCATGGGCGCCAGCCTGAAAGGGGCGCAAAAAAGGCTTGGTTGCGATACAATAAGCGAGAATTATATAAAATAAATTAAGAAATAATATATCATATAAAATAAATATATTATATAAAATAAAGTTTGTGTCATCGTTTGTTAAAAAATTGTAATTAAGCACTTTATGTGGGGGAAGAGGAGCGCGAGATCGGTGTTTGCCTCAGGCGCTATTTACCCTAGGTACGCTACTGCCATTAGTCAATTTAAAGCAATAAAATTTAATATAACATTTTTAATAACAAAAATAAAATCCAGGCGGAATAGTTATAAAAAGATTTTTGAAAAGATGGCAAACATTAGCGTTGTTAAAGAATATTAGAGTAATTTTTGTTATTTCAAGTTTAAGAAAGAGCACTTTCCATTAATTTGCAGACATATATATATATATATATATATATATATATATATATATATATATATATATATATATATATATATATATATATATATATATATATATATATATATATATATATATATATATATATCATCTAGAATGTAATTTACTATATTTTAAATCGCATAAAGTAAATTATATACAAAAAAATTTATTTAAATGGAAAATATTGTTTTTCAACGAGATGCTGTGTGCTGCTGTTGTTGGCAAATGTTCGGAGCAAGGTCTAAATCTTTAAGTATTGTTAATTCAACTGTTGAAGATATGATGAAGCTGTTTGTTTATCCAGGGTATTCTCTAGACGTGTGTAGCTATCCAAATGTTATATGTTCTGGATGTCAGAGAAATCTCTACCTGTTGAGGGCTGGAAAACCTGCTAGAGGTTCATGGGGAGAAAAAATTGCCCAAGTGTGTAAATGATTTATAAAGTTATTGAAAAAAGTTGTTTGTAATATATATATATATATATATATATATATATATATATATATATATATATATATATATATATATATATATATATATATATATATATATATATATATATATATATAAAGAATTTCCAAAATTTGTTTTAAGATTGAATGGAGGATGATGACAAGAACAGCTTCATCAACAATGATTCAAATTGAAGAAACTCCAGATAGGTCAACCTCAATTGTGGCTTCTAAACTTTGTAGTAAGTGTTTTACAACTGCTGCACAAGGACATTTACACAACTGCTCTTCTTCATCTGCAGTTGCAAACCTGATCTTATTAGCATTAAGTGTAGGAAGTTTGCAAGCAGAGCAAGTTGCTGCTGGAATTATAAAAGCAAAAATGAAGACAGATGAAAATGCAAGTGGGGAATCATTTACTCTGTCTTTTGGTGGAAACCCATTAACAATTACAGTTGGATGTCCTGATAACAAGGCAAAGAGAAGGTACCTTTTCAATTCTATGTAAATAAGTATATATAAAATATTATATATATGATATAAATTAAATAGCATAAATCACTTATCTTTTACAGATCTATTTCAAGTTTCATCAAATCACTTTCATTATTTCCTTCAGAAATGATGAAAGTGAGTTATACTAATTTGTTTTATATATTTATGTCTATACTTCTTTTATTGAATAACTATTTAACATTACTTTTTATTTGTTTTTAATTTCTTTGCAATGTCTACATATGTATACTATGTGTATAGTATTTGTATGTGAACACACACACAAACACACACATAAGCGCATATATTTATACTTACATACATTTTATACCTAGGTCTATGAAACAAGTATCTCTTCAGGTGATTAAGGAACTTCAGATTATCCTAGAACTTTCCCTGAATAAAACAGGCCAGCTGGTATCTATTCTTCGGAAAGGAATGGGAAGTAAGTCTCCAGTAGAGAACAACATCTTTGGAAAATTGAGTGACCTAGAAGAGTCCATATCACATTTTTATCAAGTAGAAAAGGTAACATTTATATATCTTTTGTTATTTAAATTAGATAAAGAGAAAAACCTTTTTCTGAGTTATTATTGCTACTGTTCAGGTTAACTTCCTTGACAGTGTTGATGGCACAATTACAAAAGACCTTGTTTTTGTTCAAGACACTTCTAGCTTTGTTCTAGATTTGATAAACCAACGTCATCTAAACCCCCAATCTGCTTTTGTTCGGATTTCTATGGATTGAGGAGGTGGTTTCATGAAGGTTATTGTAAATGTTTTTGATGAAAATGAAAATACTACTTCAGATTTATACTTAAATAGTGGTGTACAGCGTTGCCAAATCTTAGCCATAGTTGAAGATGTGCAAGAATCAAATTTCAATTTAAGACTGATATTGGAGAAACTCACTTTGCAAAATCTAAAGTTTTCAGCAGCTTTTGATTTGAAGTGTGCTAATGCAGTTTTTGGAATATCAAGTCATGCAGGAAAAAAAGCTTGTCTTTGGTGTGAAGGACACTCAAGTGAAGTATGTGGTAAACTACGAACACTTGGAAGCCTTGACTATTGGTATCAAAGGTACAATGTTGAAAATAATTCCAGGAAATCAAAGATGAATCATTTTATGAATGTGATTTATCCAAGAATTCTCTACCTTGATGAAGATCCAGATACTCTAATCCAAAATTTAGTACCTCCTCCTGAATTACATATCCTGATAGGAATAGTAACCACACTAGGTTGCTTATTAATGAATCTTTGGCCAGAGTTTGGTAATTTTTTGAAAGTTAGAGGTGTATTACAGAGAGGATATCAAGGCAGAGGTTGGGATGGAAACAATTCAAACCAGATACTTAAGTGTTTAGATGAGTTGGAAAATGTTATATTATCTGAGGTTCCTGGTCTTGTTCCAATAGTTCAATGTATGAAAGACTTCAAGGCTGTAAAAGATTCTTGTTTTGGCCGAACACTTGAGCCTGGATATCAGCAGGCAATAATAAAATTTAAAAACTCATTTTTATCTACACAAGAAGTTGCAGGTATTCTTGGAAAAAAACTTTCAGTAAGTTGGAAAGTACACATACTCTTGTGTCATGTGCAACCCTTTGTTGAGTACCACAATTGTGGCTTGTCTAAATTTGCTGAACAATGTGGTGAATCAATTCACTCTAAATTCAAACCAACATGGAATAGGTTTAAAAGACAAGAAGAAAACAAAGACCATGGAGGAAGACTCCTCTCATCTGTGATTGACTTTAACGGAAGAAGAGTTAGTTAAGAATAAAAAAACAAAGTTTTATTTTTTGTAATAGACCTCAAAAATTCTTAAATGGGCTTTGGGCCCCTCAATTTTACCCTTTTGCCCCATTTATGACCCTTAGCACTTTGTTTAGATTTTAAAAATGCTCTTTTCAATTATTATAAGACAAATACTCTTATATAAAAAAGGTTTCATTCGATTGACACGACATAAAACCTGGCGGTCTCTTTGGTCCACAGTGTCATGAATACTTTCTGAATTTTCATGAGAATTTTAATTACTTTTAAACACACAAACCAGGCGGCATAATTAAGGCCGTTGCTACTTAGAGCGCAATGCGCTCTATGCAGCCATATGCTACTCGGAGCGCAATACTTTGTACACATGTGCTAAATCTTGTTGATGTTTTGAACAATTTTGATTTGATTTGCTTTCATTTTGCGATAATTTTTTTGTTCAAAATAATGTCGCTAAAAGTTCATGATACTTTCTTATCCTGGGATGAATTTTTTCGAGCAGTTGAAATACACTGTAATGAAACATTCCAACCCATGGTTAAACATGGTTGCAAGCTAACGGTAACAGCTAATACTAAGACCAAGCTCGACCAAAGACCTTATCCTGAAATGTTTAAATACGTGTACTATAATTTAATTTGCACACATGGCGGATTCAATTCAAGCAAAGGAATAGGGAAAAGAAATTCAGGGTATATTTCACTTATATAAATGCTTGCAGTCTTAACTGTAACTTACGTATATTGTAAATATATTTCAATGAACAAATACTTTACAATGTTCTTGTAAAAACAAGGTGGCCACTGGTCATAGAATTCATGGAAATGTCATTGAATTTTATTTGGTCATGGAATTATTAGAAGATTCTATAATTATTAGAAGAATTAATTAGAAGATTCAAGAGCATTTGAGCGTTTTTGAATAAATTTTTTCTGTTGTTGTCATTTTAGATCATCCAAAAATAACTGTCCAGCAAAAATTTATGCTGCTTTAACAAATGATAGAACAAAGATAATTGTTAAACAAATGATAGAAACACACAATCATGTTATTGGTAAAAATATTTATCTTTAAAATTTGTTTTATTGTACATGAATAATAATTTATTATTTTTTATATATTTAATTTTGTAAATCTGTCTTTAAAGTTCTGCTTTTCATTGTGTATAGTTTAATTTACAAAAAACTTTAATTTAAGGTTTTTTAAAATTTAAATTGTTTAAATAGGATGAATAAATAAAATACTACAATAATGCTGTGCAATGAAAGACAAAAAAGTATGCAGTGAAAAGCTTTTTTTTAAACCCAAAAGTTACATATTTAAACGAGTTATGAAAAAAGTAATTTTTAGTATCATATAACCTGATCAAATAAAATATTTGACTTTTCAGATCAAGATCTTTACAAGCACTATGTCCAAAATAGAAAGCTATCAAATGAAGAGAAAGCCAAAGTTAAAGAACTGAATCGTCTTGGTGTTACTACTAAAGTAATTGCTGATGAAATGAGAAAAAGTACAGGAAAATCTATAATAAATAAGGACATTTGGAACATCAAGGATAAAATTCGTCAAGAAGTAAAAACAATTATTTTATTGCATAAATTGTTATTTTTATAATTAAATATTTGTATACATTTATTTACTAATTTATATATATATATATATATATATATATATATATATATATATATATATATATATATATATATATATATATATATATATATATATATATATATATATATAATTTATATAAAATATTTTTTCAATAAAATAAATGCCTTTCATTGTAGGAAAAAAAATGCCCATTTTCGAAAAATGTTTTAAATGTTGCAGAACTGCTAGTTAAAGTAGTTGAGAAAAGAAGAGAGAGTGACCCTGGACTGGTTTCACAATATGGTATCTCAGATGATAATACCCTTCAGTATTTATTTGTTCAAACTAGTGTCATGAGATCCACATTTAGTAAGTTTCCTGAGCACATTTGTATTGACACCACCTACTGTCTCAACAACAGTGATATGCCACTGATGTCATTTTTATGTATGGATGAAAACGGATTTTCTCATATAATTGCTTTTGCTTTAATTGCGAATGAGTCAGAAGTGATGTATGGTCAAATTTTTAAAACCTTTAAAGCTTATAATGCTTCTTGGAATTCCATTAAAACATTTATGATAGACAAAGATATGAGTGAGTTAATAACACTGGAGCAAAATTTTCCTAATAGCTTTTGTGAAATTTGTTTGTTTCATGTTAAAAAAGCTTTCAAGAAAAAGATAGCAAACTTATCATGTACCACTGATGTTAAAAGAAAAATTTCTGTATACCTGGAACTGGATACACTTTGTCATTCAAGAGATCAGTCACTATATGAAAAACAGAAACAGTTGCTTTTGTCTCTTGATGAGTGCTTTGCAGAATACTTTTTAAATAATTGGGATCACATGCGTGATCGTTGGGTTTTTTATAAACGAGCAACGCATTTAAACTTTGGCGACACCACTAATAATAGAATCGAATCTTATCATCAAAAATTGAAAAGTGTAATAACTCACCCAATAGATTTACATCAGTGTCTTGATAAAATATTTTTTTTAAATGACATGTTTTTAGAGGAGTGTAAATTCAAGCAATTTAAAAGTTTAACCAAAAAATACTTCTCCGAGTTGTCCAACCTTCACAACATAATTACACCATATGCTGTAAAACATGTATCTCTTGAGCTTGTAAAAAGTAAACATTATGATTTAATTTTGCTATCTAACAATACTCATAATGTAATTATTGGTGACAAAACTTATATAGTGAGTGAAAAGTCATGTAATTGTAAATTTTTTATGAATATGTGTTTACCCTGTCGTCATCTTATTGCTGTTTCCCAATATTTGGGTAATGAAAAGTTAACTTTAGATTCGTTTATTCCAAGATGGCATGTTGTGAATAATTATTTTGAAGGCTCACCTATTCCGTATGAAAATGCTAAAGTAGAGAATTCCAATTGGAGAACACCAGCACTAGACAAAATTCAGAAATATAAACTTATCAAGGTTTGCTCTGATAAGCTAGTAAACAAAATGGTGGAACTAGGTACAGAAACATTCCACTATTATCTAAAGCAATTAGATAAATTTGAAGAGATGGTTAGTTATGGCAAAAGATTTGAAATTTTCATTGAAGATCAACAAGTATCAGGTAGTAAGACAACCTATATCTCATCTGAAAGCTTCGTAGTAGGTCCTTGTAGTTCCGGTAGTTCAGTAAACAATAATCCTATGAAATCTTCTAATAAAAATACAATTATGAATGAATATCAAGATAAAGAATTCTTTGACAAAAATAATGAAAATCCATTCATTGATGATCGTGTAAAAGATGAAGTCACTGGATTTAAGGATAATCATATTAATTTTACGACTGAAAGTATGTCTCAACAAGAACAGATAAACAAACCTTTAGATGTCCAAAGGTTAAAACTTATTAAACCACCGCTTAAAGTTGCTAAAAGAGGCAGACCTAGGGGTTCTGGCCAAACAGCATTAGGATTAACTAAAGAAACAGTAAAAAGGAAATGTTGTTTTTGCAAAAAGTATCATCCTGATAAGAATTTAGGGAAGGCATTAAAAACAAAATGGTTGAAATGCACCAAATGTGTCAGATATTTTCATGATGTGTGCTTAGGAGATAAGCCTACACATGATTTACATCTATGTTTATTTTGCATTAGATAAATAGAGAATAGTTAATAATAGCAATACTTTTTCTTTGCGTTTTTTATATAACATTTTTCAATAAAGTTTCATTATAGCTTAAAAGGAAAACCTTTATATAAAATCCTCATTTACAAGTGAAGAGTTTATTTTCAAGATGTGGTATAAGCAAAAAGTAACAAATAGATAATAATAACAAGTAACTTTAAATACAAACAACTTAAAAAAAAATTAATTATTATAAATTTTTAAAAAAATAATGAATTGCAAATCGCATAAAAATTACTTTGTAAAGTAAACAATATTTGAAGTGGTACATTAAAACAAAGTTGCTCATACCACATTTTGAAAATAAACTCTTTATGTAGTCAAAGATAGTTTGAACTCTAAAAATTTCTAATTGTAAATGTTTAGTTTAAATTTTCCATTCCTTAAGAAATCATTTAATGTAGTATTATCTAAGCCACACATTGATAACAACATTTGGTTGCCACATAATTTTATAATATTTAAGATTAGTACTGACAAACCATTATGGTATGCCAGCATTGATCTAAAATGTTTATGTACAAGACTTTGGCATTTCAAACAGATTTTGCAATCTACATAAATGTAAGCAAATATCTTTCATTGGTTTACTTAAAAAAATTTTTATCTTGTTTATATTAAAAAAATAGGATGTATATTCTCTTATTTTTTACAAATATATATGTGTGTGTGTCAATTTTATTTTAAGGCTATCAATTCAATCTAAATATAACATTATCTTTGATCGAAATATAATAAATATTATGCATTTTAAAGTCAAGCATGTGCAATTAAAAAATACTGTAAAGTGGCCAAATATAGTTGGTAAAAAAAGAGTTAATTGCAAATTCTATTTTGGTGCTTACTGTTGTTGGTTTTGAATGTAGAATTATTTGTAATTTTTTTTTTCCTACTTAGATATTGTTAGTCTTTGCACATGTGCCCAAGTTTCTAGGATATGGTATTAAAATCATTATTTACAAAGTTGTGTGTGATGCAAAGCAAATATGAAGATTCAGTAAATGAGGTTCAGCTCATCAAATCAAATCCTTATTAGGTTTATGTGAGATTTCCTAGTGGTCATGAGACTACAGTGTCTACTAAACAGCTGGTTTCCATTGGAACAACTCCTATAATACAAACATCAAACAATTTAGAAGTAACAACCATCTATAACTATCGCCCAATCCCTAATGGTAGCAATGGAACTCCTTTAATCTCCGAAAAGGAACTAGAATTTATTGATGCCATAATTTTAGCAATCTACATCAAAATATTCAACTATTAGTTTTGTTGCAATTTATACCAATAAAATATTTATTAAAGTTAATTATTTATAATTATAATTATTACTTTTTATTTACATTATTGTAAGAAACTTTAATAAAATATATTAAAAATGTATTATTGCTATTATTATTACTAATAGCTGCACTAAATTTAATATTTTCTAAAATTGTGTCATTGATAATCAAATTTGGTTGAAAGAAAAAACAAGATAATGAGCCATGTGGTTCATTATCTTGTTTTTTCTTTGGAAAATCATATTGTTATAATTATTTTAAAAAATAGTGAATTTATGTTTATTTCAAAACAAAAAATAAATACTTTATATAGTTTATAATATAAAAAAATATTATTAATTCACAAGTTTTTCTCCTATATATAAAAACAAGAACACATAAAATTACATGTAGATATCTATGATGTCTGCATGTAATCTAGAGACAACTATAAACTAAAAAGGTTACCTTAGTTTACTTATGCATATGAACTAGAATGTTTTTCTCAAATGAATTCATGATTATTTTAGATAAATGCTGGCAAGCCATAATGGATTGCTTAGAACTTATCTAAAACATTTCATTCAAATAAACACTGCATTGAACTGATGAAATTATTGACTCTCCAAATAAATGTTATCGTTATATTTTGATGGCTATAGGATGTTCTAATCTAAAACATTTACTTTATAAATTGCACAAAATGTTTCTTTAGTAGATAGTTTTTCATTTCGATTTAACCGCCTATCCAACCAGCTTTCCCTAGTTGACTATCTTACAGAAAACTTATAAGTCTTGTAGGATGGCAATATTCTTATATTATCCTTTAGGATATCCTAAAGGATTCGTAAGATCGTAAGTAAAAACAGAAAAGTTGTTTTGTTAATGTTAATTCTGTAAAATATACTTTTTTTCACAAATGAAAAAAAAGCGCGTTATATATAGTCAAAAGGCGGTTCCAGGACATCGACCCCTTCCCATACTTAAGGATGCATAAAAAATGGTAAACACTTCATATCATGACAAAACCAATACTTAAGAGTCGTCTTTAAAAATCAAGAAGAAGTATAAAAATAATCATGTTATTTCTATACCAGTTCTTCAAGATGTCTGTTCTTCTTTATTGCCTTGTTTTGTAATGTCCGATAGCCAAGGTGTGAAGGTGTAGCTATTGGTATGGGGTTTTTATCCATTGTAGGAGGGTAAGTCAACAAAAAACTAGCATTAAAAGCGGAGAAGCATGAAAAGATCAAAGTGTTGGCCGAGTCAAAATTGAACACGATCAGCGAACACATTTCCAAAGCGTTGATAGACGGAAAAATAAGCGATTCAGAGTATGAATTGATTTTAAACGAGCTTCAAAAGTTTAAATCCTTAACAGAGGAAATAAGAACTAAAACAAAAAAGGGAATAGATGAAGTTACTAAAGAAAACTTGATTCAAAAAAGGAAGAGAAGATGCGATTCAAACGTTCAATAACCTTTTTAAGAAAGGATCAACGTAATCGTAAAACCAATTTATGTTTTTTTTCCACGTATTTTAAGAAAGGATCAACGTAGACGTAAAACCAATTTATGTTTTTTTCCACGTATTTTAAAAAGATGTTTTTCTTTAAAATACAAGACATGAATAAAAAGGATGAGCTTGTGAAAGCAATAAAAAACACAAGACCAGTCATTAGTAAACATTCTAAAGAATCATGATTTTTGAATTGACTTAAAAAAAATCTTGTTATAATAAAATGAGATATACAACATCGTATTTGAAAAATTTGTTGAATGAAAACGGCGTTAGTAAAACAGCAGATGATTTAATAACGTTGATGATGCTTGCGGTTGAAAATAATTTGATCAGTAAAGATGAGATTTTAGAAAGAGCAAAAGAAAAAAAAGTAAAGCCTCCTCCAAAAGAAAAAAAACCTGTTGATCCAAAATGGGAATGGCTTAGTTTAGTTAAGAAAAAACCCATCACTGTGAGAATAACCAACATTGAAACGGGTGAGGTGGTAGAATACAAGTCTCTTTACAAAGCGATGGCAGGAACTGGACGTGGATGGAGATATTTAGAGCGTCGAGATGGAAAGGTGGATAATGGAATCAAGATTGAATTTTTAAATTCTGAAAAGCTTGAAAAACGTAAAAAGCAGCAAAATTGATTTTTTAACTTTTGTCATGTTAAAAAATTGACTTAAATAAAATTCTTGGCATAAATAAAAAGATGGAAAGCATGCAAAAGGATGATCTTTTAAATGCTCTTGATGATAGCTTTGAGTCAACTTCTGATACGACTAAATCAAAAAGTTTGCTTAAATTTCTAAAAAACGTAAGAAAACTTCCAAAGGAACATCGAATCATTTTCAAAGAAATGGTTGAAGTAGCACCTTTTGAAGAAGTGATCAGAAATATAAAAGAAGACATTGATCTGCGTAATAAATTCCTGATAGGAACAAATTGGAAACTAAATGCTAGCGGTCGTAATAATTGTCGTAAAATCACTGAACATATTAGAGAGATTAAAAATATGTATTCACGTCTTTCCAAATAATTTTTTAATTCTTTTCACGGGAGAATTAAAAAAAACGGTAAAAACTTTTCGAAGAAGAAAATATGCTGAAAGTGTGCCAAGATTTAAAAAAAATTGAATTGACTTAAAGAAAATCTTAGTATAATAAAAATGAGTATCTATTCTTCAAAACCGGAATTAATTGTTAAAGAGCGAAAACTTGAATGCATCGAAAAAAATTTTCTTTCCATTAATAAAATGGGTGATAAAACTGATGCTAAAAAGCAAAAAGCAAAAACTACCGCCAAAGAGCGAAAAATTGAAAGTGACATAAAGAAAAATCTTTCCGTAATAAAAATGGAAAGTAAAACTGTTAAAGATCGAAAAGTATCAATGGCATCATTAAGAAGGGATGCTAAAGAAAGAGCTATAAAAGGCTATACCAGAATGACCAGGGAAGAGCTTGTTGAGGCTATTAAAACAACAATACCTGTCATTGCTGTCAAAGAGCCTGTTAATGATCGAAATAAAATGACTGTGAAAGAATTAAGAGAGATGGCTAAAGACCGTGGTGATATCAAAGGTATCTATAAAATGAAAAAAGCCGAGCTCATTGAAGCTATAGGACCTGTCATTGGTTATGGGTCTGCTCCTCGTAGACGAACGACTGAGGCGAGACCTTTGCCTGAAAGACCTACCGTGGTTAGGTTTGTTAAACCAGCTGTAAAAGTTTCTGTAAAACCGACAAAAGTTTCAATAAAGCCGACAAAAGTTTCAATAAAGCCGACAAAAGTAAGGTTTGTTGTCAAACCTTCCACAGCGATAAAACCACCCATCGCTCCGAAACCTGTCATTGCTCCTAAACCATTGTTCATTCCACCAAGACCTGTGGTAAAACCTCCTATTACTCCGAAACCAATTCATTTGCAAAATCCTAATATTCAAAGACCTGTGCCTGCTCCAAGACCAAGGTCTGACGACTTGATTTCATTCGAACCTTCTGCTCTCTTGCAAAATAGGATGACAAGAGATGAACCTTCTATTCTTAACACACCAGTTATCGATTCAACAAACGTTATTACACCTAGACCGGTTCCAGCACCAAGACCTGGTTTATCAAGTCTGACGTCAGCTGCAAAAAGTGTGGCGTCCTATGTTGCAAATAAGTTTAATGATATTAAAGAATGGATAGATCCTTACGTTCCTGAAGTAGTCAAGAAGAAGGTAAGCGAATCAATGGAACAAATCGATGAAAAGATACAGTCTATCAAATCACTTGTACTAAGAACAGTGTATAAACCTCTCGCGCCAAAACCATTTACAGTAAAGTTTAAAATGACTGAACATTCTGCAGAGCGTGCTGCTAGACTATTTTCTTACACACCTTCTTCTCAATACCAAGACATTGTTCCTTTTTTAAACTTGGTGAGAGAGTCGGTCATTCAAACCATAGAAGGAGAAAGAAACACAAAGGTAAGAATTGTTTTAATCTGTGAAATGACTCGCGTAAGCATCTTAACAGGTGAAGAGACTACTCAGATGGCTCACTTTTCATCCAACTTGAAAATTATATTGGAGGGTACAGATGTAAGAACGGTTGTGAGTCAAATGGAAGAAAAAATCTTGGAGCGAAGCGCTAATTACAACAAGATGGGATCCAATTGCGTCTTGTCAAAGATTTTAAAAATGGATATCAGATTTATCGATTATGAACCTTTCAAGGGTTCTTCCTACATGGAGCTGTCTAAAAAGCTAAAAGGCAAAAATGCCATCATCAACATGAAAAACGATGACGATCAATGTTTCAAGTGGTGCGTCACCAGAGCGCTTAACATGAAAAATACGCATAACGAACGAATTGATGATGACTTGATTCTAAAATCAGAAGAGTTGAATTGGGAAGGAATGGAGTTTCCTTTAAAGGTGACTCAAATCGAAAAGTTTGAGAAAAATAATCCTGACATCAGCGTGAACGTCTTTCACTACGAAATGAATAAACCTCAACCTATGCAAATATCCAAATTTCATGATCGAAAGCACTGTGTTGATTTGTTGTATATTTCAAACGAAGAAAACAGCCATTATTGCCTCATTAAAAATTTCAGTCGGTTTGCTCGTTCTTCAGCATCAAAACATCAACATAAAAGATATTTTTGCAGAAGGTGCATGCACGGCTATGACCAAGAAGAAAAGCTCCAAATTCATCGAAAATACTGCTATGATAACGCGCCAATGAGAATCGATCTTCCAAAAGAAGGGTCGACCCTTGAGTTTAAAAACTACAACAATAGTATGAGAGTTCCGTACTGCGTCTATGCTGACTTTGAAAGTTTCATCAAACCTATCGATGACAACACTGAGTATAATAATAAAGAGTCATACACCAAAAAATGTCAAAAGCATGTTCCAAGCTCCATCGTCTATTATATCAAATGCTACGACGAAACCATTTACAAGTGAAAGCTTGAAACCTATACAGCAGAAAGTGATGATGACGACGTAGCTCAAAAATTTGTTACCATGCTTGAAGCTAACTTTATAAAGATTTGTGACGATAGTTATTCACGGCAAGAACAATGGAAAAATAAGAGAATAGAGACTAATGAGGATAAAAAGAATTTTGAGGCTGCTACCCAATGCCATATTTGCAAAAAAGATCTTAACGGTGATAAAGTATGGGATCACTGCCATTTGACTGGAAAGTACCGTGGTGCTGCTCATAACAAATGCAACTTGGATTATAAACTTCCAAAATTTATTCCCGTTGTCTTTCATAACTTGTCTGGCTATGACAGCCATTTGTTCATCAAGAGATTAGGTGGAAAAAAAGGAAAGATCACTTGTATACCTAATAACGAAGAAAAATATATCAGCTTCACAAAAAGCATCAAAGTGAGAGATTCTATTGATAAGAAAGGTAAACCAAAAATAGTGTATAGAGATTTACGGTTCGTTGACAGCTACAGGTTCATGTCAAGCCCTTTAAAAGATTTAACTGACAACCTTGTTAAAGATTTGTGTGAGGAGTGCTCAAAATTAGATCCAAAAACATGCAAAAAGGACTGTATGGTTAAGAAAGGTAAAAAATGCAAATGTAAAGACAATTGTGAAGATTGCGCTCATAGAAGATCTAAAAAAGGAGACATCATGTGCAAAAACTTAAATTCATTCCACAGCGGAGCAAAACGAGATTTGCTATTAAGAAAAGGTGTTTACCCTTACGAATGGGTGGATTCCATTGAAAAATTCTCTGAAACACAATTGCCACCCAAAGAAGCCTTTTACTCTAAACTAGACGATAAACACATCAGCGATGAAGACTACGCACATGCAAAAAACGTTTGGAAGGTATTTGGATGTGAAACGTTTAAAGATTACCACGAGCTGTACAACATCTCAGACGTGCTCATTTTAGCTGATGTCTTTGAAAATTTCAGAGACACTTGCATAGAAAATTACGGTCTAGACCCTCTTTGGTATTACACCTCTCCTGGTTTGGCTTGGGACGCCATGTTAAAGGAAACTAAAATTAAATTGGATTTGTTAACCGATATTGATATGCTCAACATGATCCAAAAAGGAATACGCGGTGGAATATGCATGATCTCAAACCGACTTGGAAACGCTAATAACAAATACATGAAAAACTATGATCCTTCACAACCATCGAAATTCATTCAGTACTTAGACGCTAATAACCTTTATGGGTGGGCCATGAGCAAACCTCTTCCTGTTAGAGGATTTAGATGGATGACTGAAGAGGAACTTTTAAATTGGAAATCCATGCCTTGCATTCTCGAAGTGGACTTGGATTATCCTGAAGAGCTTCACGATTTACACAACGACTATCCTTTGGCTCCTGAAAGACTAACCATTGGAAAAGTGAATAAGCTCGTTCCCAATTTAAACAACAAAGAAAAATACGTCGTTCATCACGAAAACCTAAAACTCTATGAACGATTGGGTTTAGTTATTACCAAAATTCATCGTGGTATCACCTTTGAAGAAGAACCCTTCATGAAAAAGTATATTGACCTCAACACCAATAAAAGAAAAGTCGCTAAAAACGACTTTGAAAAAGAATTCTTTAAACTCATGAACAACTCTGTCTTTGGAAAAACCATGGAAAATATTCTAAAGCATGTCGATATTAAACTGGTCACCACAAGAAAAGAAGCCTTAAAATTATCCAAAAAACCTCGATATAATCGGTACACCATTTTTGATGAAAAACTCATCGCAATTCATATGAAGAAAACACAAGTCACTTACGACAAACCCGTTTACTTGGGAATGAGCATCCTTGACATCAGCAAAACACTCATGTTTGAACACCACTATGACTACATGAAGCCTAAATACGACGATCGTGCAAAACTACTCATGACCGACACTGACTCACTCATTTACGAAATCAAAACAGATGATTTTTATCAAGACATTGCTGGCGATGTACTTGAAAAATTTGACACGAGCGACTTTCCTAAAGATCATCCCGCCATTCAAAACGCTGGATTCAAAGTAGGCGAAAATAAAAAGATCATTGGCAAGTTTAAAGATGAAACCGGTGGTAAACAAATCACGCAGTTTGTTGGTCTTCGACCCAAACTCTACTCTTACTACATCCCTGAAGAAATAGATGATCAAGAACATAAAAAATGCAAAGGTGTTAAGAAGTGCATTGTTAAAAATCACATCACTCATCAAGACTACTACGACTGCTTAATGACTAAACAAGAAAAACTCACCACCATGAACGTCTTCCGATCACGTCATCACGATGTCTACACCGAAGAAATCAACAAAGTAGCACTCAGCGCTAACGACGACAAAAGGCACATCTTGGAAGACGGAATTCACACCTTGGCTATCGGACATTACAAAACAAGGCAATAAAGAAGAACAGGCATCTTGAAGAACTGGTATAGAAATAACATGATTATTTTTATACTTCTTCTTGATTTTTAAAGACGACTCTTAAGTATTGGTTTTGTCATGATATGAAGTGTTCACCATTTTTTATGCATCCTTAAGTATGGGAATGGGTCGATGTCCTGGAACCGCCTTTTGACTATATATCGCGTTTCTTAACTTCACTCAGATAATTAAAGGAGAAATTAAGAAACGCGCTTTTTTAACAATTTCGTTATAAAAATTTCATTTTCATTTGTTATAACAAGGTATATCCTGTTTAATCTATAAAAACGTTTACATTTTGTTTGGTACATGTACATGTTTAGTACATGTACTAAAAAAAAACAATATCTGCTATACTATTTATTTAGTTTTTAATGTGCAAAATTTATTTTACACAGAATGAAATTTTATTTCAATAAGAAAATATTAATTCCAACTTAAACTTAGCTATTACGAATCTAAAATTAAATAGCCTACAGCATCCTATGAGAATCCTATTTTGATCCTTCAAGATCTCTTAAAATATTCTTTTAGATCTTACCTTATCCTGTAAGAATTCCTTTAAATCCCACAAGATCCTTCAAAAGGATGCTTATAGGTCTTGCAGGGACTTGTGCAACTCAACCCATAAGATTCTTGTAGGATCTGTAAGATCAGTCAACTAGGGTAAGCTGCTCAGAGCGCAATATTGTACACGCATGCGCAATTATTTTATTAAAACAGTGCGATTTATATTTCACAACCCTAGTTGACTGATCTTACAGATCCTACAAGAATCTTATGGGTTGAGTTGCACAAGTCCCTGCAAGACCTATAAGCATCCTTTTGAAGGATCTTGTAGGATTTAAAGGAATTCTTACAGGATAAGGTAAGATCTAAAAGAATATTTTAAGAGATCTTGAAGGATCAAAATAGGATTCTCATAGGATGCTGTAGGCTATTTAATTTTAGATTCGTAATAGCTAAGTTTAAGTTGGAATTAATATTTTCTTATTGAAATAAAATTTCATTCTGTGTAAAATAAATTTTGCACGTTAAAAACTAAATAAATAGTATAGCAGATATTGTTTTTTTTTAGTACATGTACTAAACATGTACATGTACCAAACAAAATGTAAACGTTTTTATAGATTAAACAGGATATACCTTGTTATAACAAATGAAAATGAAATTTTTATAACGAAATTGTTAAAAAAGCGCGTTTCTTAATTTCTCCTTTAATTATCTGAGTGAAGTTAAGAAACGCGCTTTTTTTTCATTTGTGAAAAAAAGTATATTTTACAGAATTAACATTAACTAAACAACTTTTCTGTTTTTACATACGATCTTACGAATCCTTTAGGATATCCTAAAGGATAATATAAGAATATTGCCATCCTACAAGACTTATAAGTTTTCTGTAAGATAGTCAACTAGGGTATGGCTACGTAGAGCGCATTGCGCTCTACGAGGACACTTCGCATAATTAAATAGTGAAATTTTAAAGTGTTGTAAAAAAAGATGGCGAATATTAGCGTTTTTGGTATATTTTTTTTACACTTCAACATCAAATTAGAGAACTTTCCTTTGGTTTTCAGGTGTTTGTTTTTATACGATTCTTAATCAGGATAAAATTCTCTATCATAGTCAAAATAGGGGGGTAGAAAAGTAAATTAGCACCAGAACTGTTTCAGACAATAGCAGAAGAAAGTATTCTTATCAATATTTTATGGAAAATGACAACATTATTCACAGGGTTTGTAAAAAGTTTTTTTTAGGAGCTCTTTACATTTCTCAAGCAAGAGTGCATTATTTTCACAACAATTTAATAGATCTACATACAGGAGTTCCAGTTGAAAGAAAAAAAGGAAAGTACATAAAATACAAATTGCCACAAAAATTGTTGGATGAAGCTTGTACTCACATAAATATGTTTCCACGTATTGAATCTCATTATTGTAGGAGCACTACCAAAAAAGAATATCTTGAAAATAAGTTGAATTTGTCATTAATGTATGACTTATATACTGAGCATTGCGCAAAAAAATGAATTCAATATGTTAAGCAACATAAGTATAGAGAAGTGTTTAATACAGAGTTTAATATAGGTTTTTCAAAACCAAAATCAGACCGATGTGACTGCTGTGAAAAGAATAAAATGAATATGGAGAAAGCAATTAACAGCTTAGAGTATAAAATACAATTTCAGCGTCATATTTTTTTAAAGACAGATTCCTATCAAGAAAGGAAGAGTGACAGAGAATCCAGAAAAGTTGTTTTATGTTTTGATATGGAAAATGTTATTCAGCTTCCAAGAGCAAACATATCAAATTTTTTTTATAAAAGAAAACTATCACTTTTTAATAGAGCCCTGCGAATCGCTTCGATTCGATTCGATTCGCGAATCAAATGTCGCTTCGATTCGAGATTCGATTCAAAAAAATGATTCGAAATTTTCGAATAATTTTTTTATTTAAATTACTTTATGTTTTCATACAAACGGCGTTAAAAGTTATGTTATCAGAAAATTCAGCGGTAGAGTAATTTTGGAACGTAAACATACTTTTTATTACAATTAATTGTCGATTAGGGATTTAAACAGAGCGGAACGCAAATTAGTAACGCAAAAGTTAGGTTTTATTTTTTGCGTCGTTAATGTTTAACTTCGCTTTCACTAAAGTAATTTTAAATTCGATACTTTTTGTTTGTGCTACATCAAGCTATTTTCGCATCAAGCTATAAAATGACTTCTAAAAAATTGGCAGTTAAAGAATTCTTTGAAAAAAAAGGAGTATTCTGGCAATGCAAACAAGAAAATTGCAACAAAAAGTATTCTGTTCAGAAAACTGGAGCTTTATCTCATCTATGGAACCATTTAAAACGTGACCATAAAAAACTACACGTAGAAGCAACAAAAAAGCGCACATCTGCTACTAAAAGAAAAAAGAATTCTGATAACACAATCGAGCAATCATCAAGTTCCTCGTTAAATTCGTATTTTATTCGACCTCCAATAGATACAGTTATTAAAAAAAACTACGACCGTGCAGTGCTTAGATTTGTAATTGAAGATGGAAGATCATTTGAGACAACTTCTGGATCTGGCTTTATTAATCTGTGCTCGGTGCTTACTCAAGGGCAATATCATCCACCACACCCGACCACTTTATCTCGAAATTTAGGTGACATGGTCGATGATTTATATATTAACTTCCAACAAAGTATAAAAAGCCAGTTAATCTCCAAACCTAGCATCACTTTTGATCACTTTAAAGCCGACAATGGCGATAACTTTCTTGTTTCTACTTGCCACTTTATTTCATCCTCTTAGGTTTTAGAATCATGCTGTTTATCAGTTGTAAATCTGGAAGTAATAAATGCTTGTCACAAAGCTACTTCCACTGAAGAAATTTTAAGAAACGTGCTGTCAAAATTTGACTTGACTTCAGATAATATTTTCCGAGCTACAACCGATACTACTCCTAGTATGCCATGCACACTTAAACTTCTTGGGATTGATAGGCTAGGCTGTTGTGCTCATAAACTCCAACTTTGTGTGAAATCAGCTATACACAACCAACCAATTCTTGTTACATTAATTAGCAAGGCTCATAAAATAGTAGGATTTTTTCACTCATCATCAGTTGGACAGGCAGCTCTCAAAAAGTATCAGATTTCTCAAGGAAAACCTGAGTCAAAGCCTCCAATGGATGTGGAAACGCGCTTTAACAGCACTTCTAACTTATTGGAATGGATTAAAAAAATAATGATTCTATAGAGATTGCTCTAGTTGAGTGTTCACAAAAAAAAAACTGTATGAAAGTGCCACCGACTTGTCTAACTGAAACACAAGTGCAATTATTAACAGCAGTCGCTCCTATTTTTAATGCAGTATCTGAAGCCACCACTATACTAAGTGCGGAAAAAAGCGTAAGCATTAGTTTAGTTTATCCGTGCATTACAACTTTGAAAAATTATCTTCGCTCGATGGATAAAAGAGGGATGGGTAAATTTGCTGACGATCTTATTACGCAGTTGGAAATGAGGTTTGATTTAAGTGAAGACGTTTTTCTTACCGCTACTTTCTTAGACCCTCGATTTAAATCAGAAATGTTTACTTTGGCAGAGAAACAAATCGTAAAATCTTATCTAATGACATCTGAAAAAAAACACGATTTAAATATCACTATGATTCCCGCTGAAATTCAACTCGAAGTAGCAAATTTGTCATCTGAAGCAAATGGAATTTTTGATAAAATGTTTGAACATATTTCTAAAAATCGTACTCTACCAGAGAAAAGAACTTTAGATCAGCAATTAAATTTTGAAACTTCTGCATACATCGAAGAGAAAACGTTGGGACGCTCAGATTGTTCTATTCTCTACTGGAAAAACAAACGGAACATTTTCCCTTTATTATCAAAAGTTGCAACTGATTTTCTTGCTGTTCAAGCTACAAATTGTTCGTCTGAAAGAGTTAACTCTGTGGGAGGAGGAGTGATCGACATTAAACGCAATAGTCTTTCCGAGCAAAATGCGGAACGGTTAATTTAGGCTAGAAGTAACAAAAAGAGTTTGTTCAAATAACATTCAAATTTTGTAATATTTTGTATAGTATACATAAAAATAAAGATAAAAAACTTAAATTTCTTTCAATTAGTGATTCGATTCGTGATTCGATTCGATTCGCGAATCAAGACCTGCTTCGATTCGAAACTAAAAATGCCGATTCGCAGGGCCCTACTTTTTAATCTCACTGTTCATAGTTCAATAGATAACAAAGTTTACTGTTGTGTGTGGAGTGAATATACTGGTGGTATAACTGCTAATTGTATTGCATCAGCATTGGTAAAGGTTTTAAGGCAATTAGTTTTAGAACATCCAAATGTAACAGAAATCATTCTTTGGTCTGACTCATGTGTTTCACAAAATAGAAATTCAATACTTGCTTTTGCTTTAAAAAGCTTTATGCTTGAAAATATACAAATTAAGACAATTACTCAAAAATTTTCAGAAAAAGGTCATTCTCTTGTGCAAGAAATTGATAATGCTCATAGCTTAATTGAAAAAACTTTAGATAAAAATTAAGTATTTAGCCCAATTAGCTTGATTCGTATATTAAAAACACTGAGAAGAAAGCCCCAAACCCAAATTCTGCAGATGAGATCATCAGATTTTTTTAACTTTGAAAAATTATAAATTTTTCAAAGTTAAAAAAATCTGATGATCTCATCTGCAGAATTGCAAAGACTCTGAATTTTTTGTAGATACCTTTTTTTTCTGTCAAACAACTAAAATATCATTCAAATATGCCGCATTTTGTAACAAACAAGGACTGTCACTCTATCACTGAACCAGAAATATGTGTAAGTATTTTGAAAAAAGGAAGGACATTGCGAGTTGGCGCAAAAACACATTTGCAGGAAATAGTCCCAATCTCTAGTGTTTCATTATTAACATCACCAATTCCTTTAAGCATAGAAAAAACTAAAGATATAAAGTCAATGCTATGTTTTATGCCTGCAATTGACTGTGCTTTTTATGAAACAATCTTAAGATAAAAACTTTTTGTTGTACTAAAACTGATTTTTTTAAAAATAATCTTTGATTTTTACTGAATGCTGAAATTATTTCATATTGTTTCTGTATAGTGTACCTTTTAATATCCACTATCACAATATAGACAGTGTCATGGTTTTGGGGGTAACCCTTCTTTGGTAATTTCTAAAGAAACGCTTTATTTACTTGAAGAAACAGTTTAAAACAATAGTCAAATTATGAGTATTGCAAACGTAGTAAAATGCTTCAAAAATGTTATCCTGATTTCTTTTATTGGAGATAGAATAAATAAGCATTGTCTTTTTAAAAATATTTTTTTGAAGAATACTCTCTCCAAATCAATTCAATTCATTTAAAAAAATATTTTTAGTATAAAAAAATGTTTAAAGTTAATCTGAAGAAATATAATTACTATCTCTTTCAAATAAAGTTAGTTAGAAATTTTAAAGGCGTATATATGTTAAGAAAAATAACTTTAAATCTTTTATCCACATTTTTTCAATGATGCGTTTTTGGGAGTTAGAATAAATAAGCACTCGGGTCGCGTAGGGCGCTGACTTATTTCCATTCTTGGCATTTCCAAGAACTTCAACAATTGCTTTTAATTCCATAGTAAAGTTTTTGAACAACAACTTGATTGTTTTTCGGCTAGTCTATTTTCTTATAAAGCGTGTCAAAAATAGCTGCATTGAATGTTTTGAAACAGTATCCGAACTTTTAAAGCAACTTTCCAAAAATAAGATTAATGTGGAAAACCGGTGAGGTTAAGTAAAAAAAACTCATATACCGGAGAATCGCAATACAAGAATCAACATGGCCGAAATCAATGTGGCCGACTTGTCAAATGCTGAACTGAGGAAAAAGCTTACAGAATTAGGAAAGTCTGTTGGTCCTATAACTAAATCTACTAGAATTACGTTAGAAAATAAATTGAAAAAACTATTAAATTCTAAAGATTCAGAACATTCTAATTCAGAGTCTGTTGATCGTAAAAAAAAAGTAGGTCGAAAGTCCTTTTCTCGTCGCTCATCTTTGTCTCGAAGTGATTCTTCAAAGGTAAAATTTGGTCTTTTCTCAAGTGATGAAGAAGATGAATCTTTGTTTAAATTAAAAAAACTTAAAACCTCAAAAGAAACGTTAGATTATGAAAAAGCTATAAACTTAAACAATAAAAATGAATCTTCTAAAGCAGAAAGCTTATTCACTTCTGATTACAGTAACGCTTCCAACTTTTCCCCGAATATTCAAAGTGAAAAAAATTCTATAGCTTGTATTCCTGAAATAAATAGTTCCCCCACATCTAAGAAAATCCTGTCATCATCCTCCAGCACCTTAATATCAAGCTCCTCCACTATGACAAATAAACCTGAATTACCTAAAAAATCCCAAACAGTATCTGGCCTAAAGTCTGGTGAAAGTAATTTAGAGTCTAATAAAAACTTTAAATCATTAAATGGAGAATACAGTGATGATGATCATATTGTTGAAAAATTGACTAAGGCAAAACATCAAAACATTATAAAATTATCAAATAAAGAAATAAAATCTTCAAAACTACCATTGGAAAGTAACATTTTTCGCACTCCAACTTCTCCTGCAAATTTATCAAGAGTTAATGGAAAATCTGTTTCTAAGTATGCAGATCTTGATAGAAAAATAAGAGAAGAAGTTGATGCATCTCTAGCTAAAGTAAGAAATAGTTTTACTTTAAAAAAGCCTAGTCCACCAACCAGGTCTCATCATTTAAAATTATCATCAACTAATAACTACAATTCAAATAATAAAGTTGAAAAAAAACCATTTGAAGAGCAGGAAGAAAACGAAGCTGAGTTTGTTGCTAAAAAATTTTCTTTAATCAAAATTCTAAAAACTTTGTTTAGTTGGAAAAGATTGAAATGGATAGTTTGTATTTTGTTATTTGGTTTAAATACATTTCTTTTTGGTTATTATTACTATGATGGAGAAAATGCTCATCAACTTACTTACCTAACAGGTATGTATTTGATCATTACTTTTTTTAAAATTAATTGTTAAATTGTTACAAATTTTATATTTATATATATATATATATATATATATATATATATATATATATATATATATATATATATATATATATATATATATATAATTAGTATAAGATTTGTTATATCTATATATTTTTTGTCAAATAAATAAGTTCTTATTCAAACTTTTTAGCTCTTTAATAATTTAAACTTAAGGTCCCTTAAAGTTTTTAAAAATTGATACTGGTGTAGCTTTTAAGTGTTATAAGAGTAAATGTATAATTTTAACTAATAAATGTTGTTTTATCATTTGTAGGTAAAGAAAAAAATGCTAAGGTAAGTTTTTAATTTAACTTCTAAGAACTTTTATCTTGTTATACTTTTTTGTTTGTTTGTTTTTTTTTAGTATCATTATTATTTACTTTTTTTTTAAATTTTTACCTAGTTTATCTGAAAATAAAAATATTTAAAAATTAAAAAAAAAATTGAAATAAAAGAGTTTTTAGTAATAAATTCTTTTGGTTAGGACATCAATAAATTTCTTGATTGTTTGTATAAAGATCTCACCATGAGAAAAGGTATGTATGTATGTATGTATGTATGTATGTATGTATGTATGTATGTATGTATGTATGTATGTATGTATGTATGTATGTATGTATGTATGTATGTATGTATGTATGTATGTATGTATGTATGGTATGTATGTATGGTATGTATGTATGTATGTATGTATGTATGTATGTATGTATGTATGTATGTATGTATGTATGTATGTATGTATGTATGTATGTATGTATGTATGTAGGTATGTATGTATTTGTTAATAATAACTTTTACAAAACCTGTAAATGCTTCTTATCATTAAAGTAAAACAAGTCAAAGTAAAACAAGTAAAATTTTATAACTTAAAGAACAATTTAATATTTTTGCTTTTTTTCTGGTTTTTTTTTTTTTTTTTTTTTGTTTTATAAGCTAATAGAAAGTCTGAATATTAACTACTATGTTAATGTATGTACTGTCACAAGATTGAATGGTAGGTTTGGTTGAATGTGGATATTCAACAGGGGAGGTTTATTGGAAAAAAGAAGATTTTTCTAAATTGGAAAGTTTTTGCTTTAAAAATCAAGTGAGTGGACTTCTTTTTCAATGAAAGATAACTTGTTAAATTTAAAGTTATTAGAAATTTTAAAAATTTACTTCATCAGATGGTGCAGTTATGGTTTGCTTATGTTTCAGGAAGAAAAAAATTTGGGTAATGGTTCGGTTGTTTGGGATAAAGCAAAGAATTTTACTGAGTTCTTCAAGTAAATTTAAATTTTGTCATGCAAATTTTATTCTATGTTTAAACTATCATTTTTAAAATGAAGTACATCATGCAAATAATTCTTTAGAATTCTTCTGATTTTTTGTAGTAATGTTTATTTCTATTAAAAATCAGTGCAAACATGTTAAGGAGTGATAAAATATGAGCTGAAGCTAGAACCCTGATGTAGTATATTTCCATAAATTTATTTTTGTTTTCTTTTAGGTTTGATGACAATGATAGTGTGACATCTGTAGGAAGCTATAAACCTTTTTTATGTCGAGTTACACAAGCTCTTTCTACAATTTTTTTCAGAGCTTTTGTTGTTCTTATTTGTAAGTTGGGTTGTTCTTTAACTGATGATGATTGATTGATTGATTAATTATTGATTGATTGATTAATTATTGATTGATTGATTGATTGATTGATTGATTGATTGATTGATTGATTGATTGATTGATTGATTGATTGATTGATGATGATGATGATGATGATGATGATGATGATGATGATGATGATGATGATGATGATGATGATGATGATGATGATGATGATGATGATGATGATGATGGATTAAAGAAGGGTATTTAATGATAAGAAAAATATAAAATTTTAGCTATCTTTTTGGGGTTAGCAGTATATTTTTATGTGAAAAAGAAGTGGTCAGCAGAAGATAAAGAAACTAGACAAGTTCTTTACTTTGTTCATAGAATAGTAGGTAATAAATAGATTTTATCTCAAATTACTGGCAATTTATTTTAAGTGTAGCATGTATTATGCATATACAAACTGGATTAGCAAAAGAAAAATTTTGAAAATGATTTTGCTTAATTTGACTCCAAATTTTTACAAATGACAGTATCTAACAATATTTTAAAAATTACTTTTAGAGGTGGTCCGTAAGCATGATAATCTTTGCATGACTAACAAAGAAATTCCACCCTTTCTTCCTATACCTCATGTTAGAGATATGCTAATTCCATTTGAGAAAAGGTATACTTTTTTGGTTGCTAAAAAAGCAACATTGACATGTTAATTCATTATTGTTATTACTTGTGAATTATTTGTATAAAAAACTGGCTTTTTTCAGTTTTAAAGTGAAAACTGAAATCAAACCAATAATTTATTTTTTTACATTTATTTTAATGATATTTTAGAAAAAAATTTTACTTATTTTTTCAGAAATATTTCCTTTCCAAAAATTTGCAAGTAATTATATTTCCATATGAAAACAGAAAAAAATTTTCCTCCCTTTAATATCAAGTTAGGTTTAATTTTGTCGAAGCCTTTAATGTGGAGAGTGATGGTTTTTATTTTTTCAACATAGATATTTTGAATTTTTTTTTTTTTTTTTTGAGAATAACTCTCATAGAATGGAAAATTAGTTTTAAAATCTAAAGAAGCTTTGCAAGTCTTCTTTGTTCAAAACAGTTGGTCATCTAGAATGTGACTTGCCTCAAGATTTTTTTGTGCAGTTAGCGGTGCAACCACACCTTAACTTTCAATGTCACATATTTTTTTGGCAGCTGCATTTGCTAAAAAAATGTCCAAAGGCTCAAAGAAATTTCGATGAAAGGGTCCAATTTGCCAAAACAATCACAGAATTGACGTTACAAGCAAATTCTAAGCATTTCTGTGCATTTGTTGCAAATTTTCTGTGCATTTGTTGCTAAATTCTTTCTTCAATAGTGACAAAGCATTATGCAAAACTCAAAGTTTGTGATTTTATAATCAGACATCTTAAAAAATCAATTAATTTTATATAATAGCCATGTAACCAGTTCAAAAACACAAAAAGTATATAAAGAATTATTTTAACATGGTTCACAAACATTTACCTCAACCAGTCAGGTTGACTTCTACATAAAGAAAAGGAGCAATTGTAAATTTTAACCAAGAATTTTCATCAATATAGTTTTCCATTTCTAAATTGACCTTAATTTCTATTGATTCTTAAATTGCTAAAGTTTAAAATTTTCACACTTTTTTTTTTAGCAACTCTGTAGTATCTTTTACTTGAACTTCATTTTCAAGTTGATCATTGAAGAGACAAAAGACAACAGTTTCTTCAGAAAAGTAATAACTGCCTTAGCTTAATATAAAAGCTTTCAGAACATCCAAAAATTGAACATCAAATTTTATGCCCTGTAAAAAAATCATCAACAAAATTATAAGCAAAACATTAACAAAGCAGCAGTTTCAATCAATAATTTGATTGAAGAAAGTTTTTCAAAGCAAAAGGAAAATTTTTCTTAATACCGTTAAAAATTAGAATTGCACTGTAGTTAAACCAAAAATTATTCGAGTCTGGGTTTTAATTAAGGAAAATGTAATAGTTTTATAAATAGTCTTTTATGTAAGATAAAATGCCACAAATCTTGTTTAGTAGTTATTTACAATAAAATAATAGCTGAAAGATGATAGAATGGCATGTAATAAATATAATAATGTTTTTAAACGAAAAATCATTAATCATAATGCTGGATTTTAAAGTAAATTGTGTCAAAAGTTAAAAATGTCAAAAGTGGTTATAAGTTGATCAGTTGATAAATATATAACCAAAGGAATTGTTGAAACTAAGCATTTAGATGGATGACTGATTTTACATATAAATTTAAATTTATTTTTTTTGAAGACCAACTTTATATACATATATATTTCTTTTTTTGAAGGAAAGAAATGGCGAAAACATGGCAGAAAGCAGTTGATTTTCTCAGCTCATCTGATTCACGAATTCGTGTTGAAACTCAGCGCATTTCTGGTGAAGACTTTGAGGTTTGGCGATGGATTGGAGTGCGTACACCAGGTCTGGTGGAGAAGAAAATGAGCAGCAACTTTCATGTTAGCTTTGTATTCTTTGTACTTTTTATATTCTTTAAAAGTTTCAAGATTTTTTTGCAATATTTAAATCTTAGTTTTTTGAAATTATCTGAAGAATAATTGCTGGTTAAAATTTTTAGTTGAACTCTGATCAAGAGAAATGTTGGCAAGGTCCTGGTAATGTTTCATAGTTATTTTTATTATGATTTTTTTTTGTTTTGTTTTTTGTTTTGACAAGTTTTATGAAAAGAAAGTTAGCTGTTATTTAACAATTTATTCAAGCTATGTTATTCTAAGTGTATTGTTCTAGCTACATTATAAGCGTTAAAATGTGTCTTATCTTAGCTTTTGATCAAATCGAGAAAGTGGTTCGTTTGCCAATAATCACACCTGCTCCGTGTTTAAAGATTCGTTGTATGCATGAAGGGCCTGAGTAAGAATTTATTTTATTCCAATATTTTTAGAAAATTATTTGTCTAAAGAATACTAATTTTCGCCGAAACATGTTTAGTTACACTCGAATCAACATTTTTAATATTGTAGTCGTTTAGCATTTTTATTTAAATGTTCGAAATATTTATGGTAGAGAACGTGAGGATGGCTGGATCAAAAAAGTTGAAGATGCCGTATTAGAGAAGTGTGAGAGCGATGGTGGTCGAATCCTTCATATTCATGTTGATTCAAGTTCTAGAGAGGTATTTTATGATTTTACTTTCATTTATAAAACTCCAATAAATAAAAAAAATAGCGATACTGATATGCTTAATCAGTTTTACATAAAAAGAATGTTTTTTTATCTAGGGTTGCGTTTATGTCAAATGTGACAGCCTCGAATCGGCAAGAAAGGCTTTCAGAAGCATGTACGGAAATTGGTTTGACGGTATGTATTAGCTTAAATCATTTATAAAACCTGTAAACAATTTCCTTGTACGATATTGCTAATTGCACTGATACGAGCTCAGAATCTATTTTAATGAGGATTTGAATTATTGATGAAATTCTGAGAAATAAAAACCATAATCCTTTGTTTTCAAAGGTCGTCTCGTGATTGTTAAGTTCGTTACTTTGGCACGTTACCACCAACGTTTTCCAGATGCTCTTCGAAGTGTGCAAGCACTTGCACCCTCTGGAACCTATCCCTCTTCGTTAGGCTGGGCAAAAGAGAATGAATAAGCTTTGGATAGGTTTTTCTATTGTGAATTGCAAAATGAAAGCTTTTTAACTTTTAGGGATTTCATTGCAATTGGAGGTGTTTAGGATTATATGCTGGAACTTTTTAATAGAAATTTATTTGGTATGTGTGTGTCATATATATATATATATATATATATATATATATATATATATATATATATATATATATATATATATATATATATATATATATATATATATATATATATATATATATATATATATATATATATATATATATATATATATATCTGTGTGTTTTTATGTATGTATATAGTGTTATCACAGTTTAATGGTCGTTCAACACCTAATCGCAATCTTTTTCTCTGACCAGTTTTGCACTTTATTCTTTTAACGACCTTATTTTTGTTTAATTTTTTTAATCTGGCAATGTAAGTTTAGAAATAAAATTTATGTTACGTCAGTGATGTTATAATAGAAGATCTGAAAATTTGACCAAAAAATCCATTATCTTCTAGAGAAGGCGTAATTGATGATCCCACAACAACTCAATGGGATTTATCATTGCTATAATATCCCGGCATTTAAAAAAGTCTTCTAATTTTTAGCTAATCTTGCAATATGTGCTGAGAAAAGTTACGTGCCATTGTAATGATAGTGTCTGGGATTAAACTTATCTTGTAGCATTTTTCTTCTTTTTTTAAATTGATCTTTGAACTATTGAAATAAAATAGTTAAAAACGAGATAGCAACAAGAAAATCGACTATTTAATTTTAAGGTAAAAAATATTCCACAAAGAATAGTCTATTAAACATGCTGATAATAATTATGAGCAACAAAAAAGTTCGCATTTCATGCTCATAATTACATAGATATTAAACGAAATTAATCTTGCCTCAGATCACGAAAACGGCTGGCAACTCGAAGCAGATTTAAAATTCAAGAAACGTTTCGACATTAAAAATCGTAATAAGAAAAACGATAAATAGTGCTTTCATTTGTAACAAATCTCTGCCAAAAAGAATCGTATCTTGGTCACAACATAATTAAAGATAATGACGTTTCCTAATCTAGAGATGATACTCAAAAGACTGCGAAGCTCTAAGACATGAAAAGATTTCTCTGAATCCATCAACGACGGTTCGTTGTCGAGATTCAGAGAGGGTGCCTCGATAGTTAAATCACCATATCTAAATATTTCTTCAAAGGGAAAACAATTCTATAAACATACTTGAACATGATCATTAATGGAACTTACTCAAAGGAAAATCATAACTGGCTAACAGAAAGTCTCGATCATTTGCGCAGCAGAATCAACTACATTAACTCAGGCGAGTTGATTCAATTTTTGATAATAAAATTAAGCTATTTAAACCTTATATATGAACATCTTCACAGTTATTCACGTTTATCAAACAAGTCAGATGATTTGTGATTGCTGGAGCTATTTTTAAAAATTTACCATTAAACTTTAACTCAAAGATAAGTTTAATCAGCGTTTTTTCTCATTTCAAGTTAAGTCAGTAATAAAGTCCTTCTTCAAAGAGCAATTCAGATGATTCATAAAATCATTTTACTTTGCGAAAAAAAATTCTTTCACAGTTTTATCGTAGTTACGTTATTAAAGATTGAACGTGCACGTTTTATTGCTGCTATCATTATCAACAAAAAGTTTCAGAACATTTTTTTGGTTGGTTTTCTGACCCTTAAATTCAAAAATAATTTAACAATCTCAAGTATTATTTTCTGTAATCAAATATTGTTTATCATTTACAGGCATTTTCAAGATGAGAGAGGTGAATGTGAAAACTAAACTACAAAGGAAAAAAAAGCATTTGATCAGGAGCATCGTTTAAACAACTTTCAATAAATTTCTTGATTAGAAGCCATTTCACTGGATGTGGGATGGTTTCAAAGTTTGAAGAGTCCCTAAAGTCAAAGACTTTACTTAAAATCCTGTAACCTTAAATGTTCTTTTATGAGTAGGTTTTTTTAATACATGACTACATAATTAACTGTTTAATTACATAATTTTTTCAATTTTATATTTTTTCACTTAACTACATAAATTAATCTTAAAAAGTACCTAAATAAGGGAAGCTGAGCTTGTAATATCATTCCATTTGTAAACCATAATTGTTAAGTCTTTGCCAACAAGCATTGGCCCCGAATTAGCCTCTGGCGTTGGCCAACAATCAGTTGATTCACCATCTCGACCGTAGTTAATATCAGATGTTGGACCCATCCAACATTCTCCCCAATATTCAACACCAAAGTACTTTTAAAAAAATCCAGAGAAAGTACTTTTAAAAAAATCGAGCCACAGTACTTAAAAACTTGGGTAATATAGTTTTAATTTGAAACTCTAAAAACGACTAAAAAAAGAATAACGTAAAGTTCCAATTGCAACTAAAATTTTAAAGTCTTTTTTTTTTATAACAAAAATTTCATTTTAAAAAAGTTTCCAAAAGAAGCACGAGGGTAAGGTTTAAAATTGAAATACTTTAAAGCAAACTTAAGGAGACTGAATAACAAAGCTACTAACTTCATATCCGTTGTCTTTAGCTTGGTTAGAGCATAATATGGTTATTTCTCTGAGACTAACATTCATGTTTTTCCAATCAATTAACGAACGATAATCAACAAATTTTGTGAACAGTCGTTTTCCAGCAATATAACCTACATCATTGTAACAGCCAACCCTTGAGACTGGATGAAAGTAAATAAAATATGGATTTTAAATGTAATAGATGTAATAAATGGAGAAAAAAAACTCGAAGAAATAAATTTCATTAAAATTAAATCCACAAAAAAGAAAATTACATACTTGGTTCAGGTGGCGATTTTGCAACTAAATGTAATTAATTAAGCAAATTTTATCATAATTACAAAATTTAAGTAACGAATTATTGCTAGGAAAATGTTAACAATTACAAATAAACCAATGATTTTTGAAGTTTAATTGTAATTAGGCAAAATGACAAGCATCATTAACATTAGTTATTTAGAATATACTATCAATGGAATTTGAATATAAGCATACCAGGAGTGCAGGATCCATCTTTAACAACAAGATCATCGACTGCTGAATCACCTTGGAAGCCACTACCTCGAGTTGCGACTATTGATATCTAAAACAAGTGAGTTTTAAAGCACAACAAAGGTCAAAGTCGCCCAAAGTAATTCATCTACTATTTTTGTAATGTAAGAAACTAAATATACCCATATTCACACATTTTTAAAATTATAATTAAACTGTGATTTTATTAAGCCATTAGTTTTTTAGCAATTTATTAAATGCCAGATATAATGATGACTTTGATTTATAGTAGAGTGTGACACGGTAACGGGAATTGCGGTAATATCGCGGTTACCGCGAGGATGGAAAAAAAATTACGGTAATACCGCGGTAACGGTAATAATGGGCTCGGTTATACCGCGGTAGCGGTAACAGATCTGAATTTATTTCCACGGTAACGGTTATTAATTTGTCATCTGGATACATAAAATGGATAAATTAAAGTTAAGCAAACTTATTTCAAAAAACGATGATAGTATAAGTTATGTCGAAAATCCGGAAACCAGCGATGTTTGGCCGTTTTTCTTAAAGGTGAATGTTGACAATGTTTTTAGTGAGCACGTTCTTTGTTCGAAGTGTAAAGCTCTACTAAAATGGCAATCTCGTGATGGTACAAGTGGTTTGAAAGCTCACATAAAATCGTGTGTGGGGAAAACAGAGTCGCCGAAAATAACCAGGTTTGCTGTGTCAACCTCTGAAACTGTTAAAAAAATATCGACTACAGAAAAAACTGAGCTGGTTAATGTAATTTCGAACATGTGTGCTACTGACATTCGGCCATTTTCAATTGTAGAAGGTGTTGGTTTTAGTAAATTTGCAGAGAAATTAATTTCAATTGGAGCTAAACATGGAAATGTTTCTGTTGATGATATTCTTCCTTCTGCTCGAACTGTTTCTCGTCATGTTTACACTGAAGCAGAAAAAAAACGAGCTGAGCTTAGAAAAGTGTTTGAGAAGCAGAAACGTTTTGCTGTAACAACTGATTTGTGGACACACGTACAGACAACAATGCCATACATCACAATTACAGTACTCTATATCAACGACCAATGGAAATTGTGCTCATACATCATTGCAACAAGATCAATGGAAGAAAAACACACAGGTGAGATTATTATAATTTTTATTGATTTAAATACTTGATGGTTTCCAAAAAATTTATTTATTTAAACGAAATGGTTTTAAAAATATTTCTTTAATAATATTAAACCATATGATTTGATTAGTATTTCTTTTTTAAAACCACATATGTTAAAAACAAATATGTCTTTTTTAAAACCAAATGGTTTCATAAATATTTCTTTACTTAAGTTAAACCACATGATTTCATAAATACTTATTTGGCTTGTCGATTCTCTTCTCGTGTCAATTTAAAAAGTAGTTTACTGTAATAACTTTTTACAAAGCTTTCATCAATTAAAATCTTATTTCAATGTTATTGATAATGTCAATCTTGTATTTTTTATTTTAATTAAGGTTTCATAAATATTTTATTATTACATTTAGCTGAGAATATTAAATCCGTTACCAAAGAAATTCTAGAAGAAATGGGAGCATGGCGAAGTAACAATTATTATGTAACTGACAATGGCTCAAATGTTAAAGCTGCTTTTAAAGATCAAATTTGGATTTCATGCTGTGGACACAACCTAAATTTGGTTTTGGTTCATGGTCTAGAAGTGAAAGATGCCCCTGCTTCGGTTTTGGAAATCATTAGTCTTATTGGCACATGCAAGGAAATAGTGACACATAAAACGTTCAAAAATTCAACATGAACTACAAACATCGGTTAAGCAATCTATTTCAACAAGGTGGAATTCTCAACTCACTATGTTGCAATCAGTGTTGACAAATATTGAAGATATAACAACTTTGTCAGCAAGAGAACAAGATAAAAAAACTTCAAAGAAAATTATTCGATTTGAACGAAACTTTATTGAAAGATGTCATCACTGTGTTAACACCATTTGATACTGCTACTAAACATCTTTCAACAGACAAAGTATGTTCTTTGCACATGGTTGTTGCAACTAAATATCAAATAACAAAACATTTGCAAGTATCGGCTATAGATAGTAATATCATAAAAGACTTTAAGACACATTTAAATTACATGATGAAGCGCTATTTTCCAATAAATGAAATGCATAAAATAAACTCTTTTGGACCCAAAATTTAAAAGAATAGCAACTAAAATAATGACAGAAGAAGAAATAAAAGAAGCACTAAACAGTTTAAACAACATGGTAGATGAATTGCCTCTAGTCAGACCAGCCTCCTTTGACTCGAATCAAAATACTTGAGCCACCTGAAAAAAAGAGGAAAATACATAATGACAATTCAAGTGAATTTTTTGTGGATTTATTTGAAAGTGAAGAAGCTGCCATCAATGAAGTTGACAGCTACTGGAACAGCACAGATTCTGAGAATAATATTTCTTCGTATTGGAAAAGTAAAACAGGACTCTATCCAAATTTGTCACAGGTAGCACAGTCAGTGTTGTCAATTCCAGCAACTAGCACATCATCTGAACGTTCCTTTTCAATTGCTGGAAGAACACTTGACGATAGAAGAACACAACTTCATCCGGATTGTGTCGATGGACTGTTATTTCTGCATGGTTTGAACAAAGAACAGGTATAGTAGGTATGCATAATAATATATCTGAATCAAGGACAGTTTTCAAGTATTAATAAAAGTATTAATAAAAACAGTTAAAATACAAGATTTTGATATTTGAATTATTATATTGGATGCGGTGACTGGATGGGGAGAGAAGCGGTAATGATGGGGATGGGATGGAGATGGGGACAAACCTAATGGGGATGGGACGGGGATGGAAAAATGTGTATACAGATGGGGTGGGGACGGGGAGACATTCTGTCCCCGTGTCACTCTCTAATTTATAGTTAAAACCAATACTTAATTTTCAATCATGCTTATACAAAAAAACTAAAATAAATGACACATCAATTTTTATTTTCTTTCACCTGATGCATGACGGTTAATAAAATACCTCATAAAAAAAAATAACGAAGAAAGCAACTACAATTGCTTCAGCAGATAAAAATTTGAATTATTGATAAGAAAAATAGCATAAATATAAAACATGCAAACCTGACATATATTGGTACAGTTGAAGTCAAAGCTATATGGATGCCATTCGTTTAACTGATTGCCGATTTTATGAAAATAGATTATTTTCTCTTTCGTTATATTATCTGTTACGTATACTTGCAGCTCACCTGAATAAAACTACATTTTATTGAAACTTGATTGAGTTTTGAAAAAGACCTCACAGTACAGCAAAAATGTTTTCTACAAGAATATAACTTCTTTCTTTATAAACAAAGAAAATTGAAATTTTCAAATAACTCATTTCAAGAAAATTGAGGTTTTAGCATCAAATATTATGGTACAAGCCAGTTGTAAGAATATAAAATATAAGCAATTTCCCAAACATCAGGTTCAAGTTTACCTAAAAGCTTGGGGCTTTTAAATAAAACTGATGGTCATTGGGTGTTTTCTGATTAGGAAATAGTTGAATTGATTTTTACTTTCATATTAATATTAATTTGAGCAGCCTTTTCGGAATAAATTTGCCTCTTGTGTGCTTTTGATAACCAACAGCACCAACCTGCACTCCTCTTTGCTACAGCTTTGCTTGGGCTTTGCTCTGGTATTTTAGAACATAAATTAAAGAGGAAAGCTAGGGTAGCTGAAATTAAAAAAGCTTATCACCAACTGCATTCAAATGTTTTAGGAAGTGGTATCAGTTGGCACCTTTGATATGCCCTTAAAAAACTACGTAATGACTGAATTTTTTTTCTTATAAATATAATATAGAACATTTTTTCTGTTGAACTAAATCCAATATGGTGGAAGTTGGAAGTCTAAAAAAAGTATTGTGAAAAATGATCAAAAGTTTGTATAATTTTGATCAAAAGTGGAGTTCACAAAATATTTACATACTTTACTATATGTTTATTATATTTATTATCTATATGTGATAAATAAATCTTTACAACTACAGAAATATAAACTGCAACCTAAAATCCAAAAAACAAAAGTTTAACAGAAATTTATTTTTTAGTTCAGCCTTGTTTTACTATGACGAAAATATTAAAAACAAAAGAGTTATTCTATATGCCGGTATTTTTTGTAGGTGAATGAATATATATATATATATATATATATATATATATATATATATATATATATATATATATATATATATATATATATATATATATATATATATATATATTAAATGACGACATCTTGTATGAGAGTTGAATAAATTTAATATATGAACTTCAATAAATACGAATTCTCTCAATACTAATTTTTTATTTTATCTAAGAAATTTTCGCTAGATTATTGATACTAGCATCTTCAGCTTTAATTACAAATATTATTAAATTAAATTACAAACAAACATTAACGGTAATGTCACGTTTTAATGGCTTCTTTAAACTTCGCTTTAGTTGGGCTTCTTTAATATTTCGTAGGTATAAAAAGTATGGCGTCCAGAATTGCGTTTTTACATATTGACCGTCATCTAAATTCATACCTCCATTTTTAGGTCCGCATTTGTTGAACTGAATTTCGATTGCCTCTCGAACTTTTCTTTCAAATTTTTTGGGTTCTACTTTTAGCGTCTTTACTTGATCCCATTTTATATTACCTGAACATTTAATTTTATGATGGCCAATTGCATATTGTTCTAATTTTTCTTCAAAAACATTTTTTTGGTGTTGTTTTGTTCTTGTTGCTATTTTCATTTTTGTTTCACCGATGTATTTTTGTTTACACTCGCATTCTATTAGGTATACTCCGGGATGGCTATTTGATGGTAGTTTTGTTTTGTTGCGCGAAGTTAGTAAAGATTTAAGATTTGCACTGGATTTAAAGACTGCCCTGTAACCTGCTTTCCTAAAGATTTTTCGAAGTTTTGGTGATAATACTGGGATCCACGGTAGTGATATAGTTGGCATAGTTGCTTTGTTGTTAGATAAAACTATTTCATTATTTGAGTGTCGTTTTTTTATAACAATATTTGCAAGGTCTTGTAATTTCTTCTTTTCGTATCCATTTTCAGCAAACACATTTATTAGGAAATCGATTTCTTTATTCAAAAATTTTTCAGAGCAAATTGATAAAGCTCTATGAATAAATCCTTTAAATATTCCTTCCAAGATTTTTGGATCGTGGTTTGAATTGGGCTTAACCTGAATATTTGTTATTGCTTTTTTTCGATGTATGTTAAAATCATATTTACCTTTTTGATTATTCGTTATTTGGATGTCTAAAAAATTTAATCTTTTATTTTCATCTTCCAATTCAATTGTGTATTTGATGGCATGATGTTGACTGTTTAATATTTGTTGAAAACGGATGGCATTATCTTTATTTGTAAATCTTGCGTGGCTATCATCTACGTACCTGAAAAACGATTTTATTTCTAACGGTGGATTAGAATGAAGCGCAATATTGATTGCTTTATTTTCAAAAAATTGCAGGAAACCTTCCGCAAGTACTACCATGAGTGAAAGTCCTATTGGACCTGAATCTACAAGTTCATGAATTTCTTCATTCCATAAAAAATAACATTTATATAAACACAGTTCTATTAGTGATTTTATTTCTGAAACGCTTAGTTTTGTTAGTTTATTTAAATTTGAGAAGTGCTCTAACATATCAAGAAGAATTTTTGTAGCCTCTCCCAGAGGAATTGATGGATATAAATTGACAACGTCATAAGATACTTGTATTTCATCATTTGATATATTCCAAAGTTTAGCTGTTTTTACAAAAGTTGACGAATTTTTTAACTTTGTTATGTTTTTATCTAAGATTGGTAAAAATATATTTACTAGATATTGTGATATTCCATAACTTGGTGTCCCGATGGTTGAAACTACTAATCGCATAGGGTATGATTTTTCCGGTTTGTGCGCTTTAATTACACCATACATACGTGGCGGTACTGGGTCGCTTGGGTAAAGACTTTCATATTCTTTTTTGGTAAATCGCCCTTTTTTATTCAATTTTGATAGGTAAGTTCTAATTTTAGTAGCAAATGAAATGGTAGGGTCCTCTTTAATTATCTTTGTTTTGCCAATCTCTTGACGAATTTTGTCAATGGCTTTGTTGTGTTCTATTCTAACAAAGCCTGCTCCTTTATCAAAAGAGTATATATCAATGTTTCTGTCTTCTTTTATTTGTTTTAATGCTTCCCTCTGTTTATAATTTAAGTTATTGTTTTTTTGCGGTTTAAGCATTTTAAGTTGCCTCAACACGTTTCTGCGTAAGTCTTGTGAACTCTCAATTTTGTTGCAATACTCTAGTTTTAACGCAGTTAAAACTAGATATATTGATTCTTCGATTTTGCCAAATATGGCAAAATCGAAGAATCAATATATCTTTCTTCAAAAGTGTGTAAAACATAAGTTAATACCAAAATCGCTTCGAGTTGTATGTCCAATAAATAACAAAAGAGGAAGAGACATAACTAAAAGGTACCGTTTTGAATTACTAATATGCATCAAAAACGATTCTAGAACTCGTTATTTTAATCATATAAAATTTGTAAAAGATATCCAAAACTATTTATATAAAAAATTAACTCAAGATGATTATGAATCTGTCGAAAATGTTACCGAAAAATCCCGAGAAAAAATGTTTGTTAAATCTAAATATCGTCTGATCAAAAAATTTAATATCTTGAAAAATATAAATTTAAAAGAAAAAGCTGAGACTCCTTCAATTCTTAAAGATGTTGTATTAAACCTATGTGAAACGGAAATACCTGAAAACCACAGGAATCTTTTAGAACTAGGACCAAAATTTGTTCCAACTATACAAAATATACCCTATTTAGACATTATTTCAATAACAGAATCCACTGCGTTAAAACTAGAGTATTGCAACAAAATTGAGAGTTCACAAGACTTACGCAGAAACGTGTTGAGGCAACTTAAAATGCTTAAACCGCAAAAAAACAATAACTTAAATTATAAACAGAGGGAAGCATTAAAACAAATAAAAGAAGACAGAAACATTGATATATACTCTTTTGATAAAGGAGCAGGCTTTGTTAGAATAGAACACAACAAAGCCATTGACAAAATTCGTCAAGAGATTGGCAAAACAAAGATAATTAAAGAGGACCCTACCATTTCATTTGCTACTAAAATTAGAACTTACCTATCAAAATTGAATAAAAAAGGGCGATTTACCAAAAAAGAATATGAAAGTCTTTACCCAAGCGACCCAGTACCGCCACGTATGTATGGTGTAATTAAAGCGCACAAACCGGAAAAATCATACCCTATGCGATTAGTAGTTTCAACCATCGGGACACCAAGTTATGGAATATCACAATATCTAGTAAATATATTTTTACCAATCTTAGATAAAAACATAACAAAGTTAAAAAATTCGTCAACTTTTGTAAAAACAGCTAAACTTTGGAATATATCAAATGATGAAATACAAGTATCTTATGACGTTGTCAATTTATATCCATCAATTCCTCTGGGAGAGGCTACAAAAATTCTTCTTGATATGTTAGAGCACTTCTCAAATTTAAATAAACTAACAAAACTAAGCGTTTCAGAAATAAAATCACTAATAGAACTGTGTTTATATAAATGTTATTTTTTATGGAATGAAGAAATTCATGAACTTGTAGATTCAGGTCCAATAGGACTTTCACTCATGGTAGTACTTGCGGAAGGTTTCCTGCAATTTTTTGAAAATAAAGCAATCAATATTGCGCTTCATTCTAATCCACCGTTAGAAATAAAATCGTTTTTCAGGTACGTAGATGATAGCCACGCAAGATTTACAAATAAAGATAATGCCATCCGTTTTCAACAAATATTAAACAGTCAACATCATGCCATCAAATACACAATTGAATTGGAAGATGAAAATAAAAGATTAAATTTTTTAGACATCCAAATAACGAATAATCAAAAAGGTAAATATGATTTTAACATACATCGAAAAAAAGCAATAACAAATATTCAGGTTAAGCCCAATTCAAACCACGATCCAAAAATCTTGGAAGGAATATTTAAAGGATTTATTCATAGAGCTTTATCAATTTGCTCTGAAAAATTTTTGAATAAAGAAATCGATTTCCTAATAAATGTGTTTGCTGAAAATGGATACGAAAAGAAGAAATTACAAGACCTTGCAAATATTGTTATAAAAAAACGACACTCAAATAATGAAATAGTTTTATCTAACAACAAAGCAACTATGCCAACTATATCACTACCGTGGATCCCAGTATTATCACCAAAACTTCGAAAAATCTTTAGGAAAGCAGGTTACAGGGCAGTCTTTAAATCCAGTGCAAATCTTAAATCTTTACTAACTTCGCGCAACAAAACAAAACTACCATCAAATAGCCATCCCGGAGTATACCTAATAGAATGCGAGTGTAAACAAAAATACATCGGTGAAACAAAAATGAAAATAGCAACAAGAACAAAACAACACCAAAAAAATGTTTTTGAAGAAAAATTAGAACAATATGCAATTGGCCATCATAAAATTAAATGTTCAGGTAATATAAAATGGGATCAAGTAAAGACGCTAAAAGTAGAACCCAAAAAATTTGAAAGAAAAGTTCGAGAGGCAATCGAAATTCAGTTCAACAAATGCGGACCTAAAAATGGAGGTATGAATTTAGATGACGGTCAATATGTAAAAACGCAATTCTGGACGCCATACTTTTTATACCTACGAAATATTAAAGAAGCCCAACTAAAGCGAAGTTTAAAGAAGCCATTAAAACGTGACATTACCGTTAATGTTTGTTTGTAATTTAATTTAATAATATTTGTAATTAAAGCTGAAGATGCTAGTATCAATAATCTAGCGAAAATTTCTTAGATAAAATAAAAAATTAGTATTGAGAGAATTCGTATTTATTGAAGTTCATATATTAAATATATATATATATATATATATATATATATATATATATATATATATATATATATATATATATATATATATATATATATATATATATATATATATAGATATATGTATAACATTAAAAGAGAAAATAATTTAAAAAGAACAAAGAAATTTCAGAATTTACCAGTTGTTAAACCATACATATGGTAAGCAAACTTCATGCAATGTAGACCAGGAAAAACAAAAGAGCTTTGCAATATAGACTGCACACCTGGACTTATGTTAGATGCTTCTAAATACACATAGTAACCTAAGAGAATAATAATATATATATATGGGTGGTTCACTTTATAATGGAAAAAAATTTAGTGGATTTTTTATCATGAACATTTTAGTTTTCTGGTTCACTGGGATTTGGGCTCCTATAAATACTGCCTCAGTGTACTTGCTATCTTGTGTTCTATGGTATTCAGCAGTTGCATTAAATGAAAATTTTGCAAGGTTTAAAATGCTGTTTTTTATATACAAAGAACAATTATATTACAGAGTAGGAATTGAGCAGTAAAATAATACTAGCTACATGACACAATAGCCTGACTGTATTGCAGAGTAGTTCTAAGTACGCCATTCAAAAATACACCTTAAAAGTTTTTTAGTCTGAACTTTCTGAATCCTGAAGGTGAAGACAGTGCTATCTGCACTGCTCAGATAGCACTGTGTCTGAAGAAATTGCAACTTGAAGAAGTTGCAATCTCTTCAGCACAGTTGATTTTTTTGCATCTGGAAACTCTACAATGCTGTTCAACAATTTAGAGCAAGTTCTGTTTTTCCTCCACTGATTTGTTGAGAAATGAGTTGAATGATGATGCCAGTGCAATTCCCCACTTGGCACAGTCATTGACAACGTTTAAGGAACAGACCACTACTGTTGCCTTCTGAAAGGATGGAGTTTGTTGCCTGGTGGAAGCATCAGGCGTAAGAAAATTTGTGGGAAGCAGAAGAGCATTAAAGAAGAGCAGCGAAGACAAGGTCACAAATCCTTTAATGTCACATTATGAAGTGCTGAAGGATCATTTGTGCTGCAGATGCACCGTTCTTCCTTCTGATCATCAGAAGATTTCTCCATGAGTTGCCTCAAACAAGCAGCAAGGCTGTTTTTCTCATCCACTGAGACACATTGAGAAAAGAGAACCAGAGGAATGAGTTCTGCACTTAGGTACCAGAAATGTTGGCCAATTGTTTTTAATGCAGTCTGAGAAATGGAGGGAGAAACATCCTTATAATCGATAAGAAGCTTGATAAAATCCAGATCATTCAGAGCTGCTTCTTCTGGAATGGGACACTGAATTCAAGCTTTAATGTAAACTAAGGATGTAAAGATAGCAAATTCTACAATTGATCTGTCTTCATACTTAGTCAGCTTGAATTGATGATGGAAGAGATAAATCTTCATGATGTAGATTATTTCAGACATCCACCTTGCATAGTGATAAGCTCCTGGAACACAAAAAGGCACCCCAAGGGTGAGGGGGGTTTCTCCCAGGAAGATAAGATTGAGAGTCAGAGATTCTTTGTAATCTTCAAGCATATACTAAATTCTGCCTGTCTTATTTTTAGGCCAAAACATCTTAAAGCACTTGAATAGCAACACATCTGGTCCAGTTGTACTACTCCTATTGTCTTTTTGAAGACTTCTGCAGATATTACCTCAAGTATATGATGTCTGCACACTAACCAAAGCAGCTTCTTACTTAATTTATTTTCAAGAATAGCACAAGTTCTATTGATGTGGCCTGTGTTTGCCGCAGTTGTATCAAATGACATGGCAGAGATCTTTTCTGTTAATCACCAATCATTTAAAATATTTGTAACCGCCTCTGAAACAAGTTTCCCTGTTCCTTATTTAAATTTTGCCACCTAATCCAGAGACAAGGATAGCAACACGATCTTCCTTCTCTGGACTACCATCTATAGCAGGAAGTTACTTCCCATCAAAATGGACTACCAGTGGACCATCAACTTGGAAGCTTTCTTTGATATCAGCTGCTTTTTTGGATCGATGTTTTTTTCTGGCTATTTGCACGCTACTCCTTCACAGCAAGGATGTGAACAGCCTGTCTATCACTTATTCCAGTGCGATCAAGAGCAGAGGCTACCAATGGCAAAATAACATCCATAGCTACCAATTGCAAAATAACATCCATAGCTTTCAAGCAACGTCGTTTAGGCAGAATTGATGTCAATTTCATCAGCACTGGAAAGAATTGGCTGTCGTCTTCCTTCTCTGAACAATCACTCCTGCTCACTCTTGGTACTGAGAGGTAAGCATGGTTATGGATTACAGCAAAATCTTTTCCCTTTTCCTGTGCAAGTCTCTCAAACAACCTATTCTTCTGTTTTTGAGCTCAATGTTCCTTCTTTGCTGTTTTGTTTTCAGTTCCTATTTCCATTTTGCATTTAGTTCGCTGGTCTATCATAGTGTGAGCATTGATATATGTAATATCAAAGATGGATGATGTGAAGCTAACAAAGCCAACTTCCTTTGCACATTGAACCTCACCTCCTCTTTTAGCATTCTTCTTAACCTTTTCGTACTTGTCAATAAGTACTTCCAACTTTTTAATGATAGCCCATTTTTCAAGTGTAGGGATACGCGCTTTATCCCAGATGCTCAACAGTCTTTGTACAACATCAACAGTCTTTGTACAATCAAAACATTTGTCGCTATTGGAAGAACTCGTTCAGAAAAACCGTCAGATGGTTCACCAATTAAATGAACAACAGTTTTCGACCTAGTAGTCATAACTAAATGAATGATATTTATATAGCTGCTTGGTCTTATAAAACTTAATTTTTGTAACTAAATTAAAATGCACTGGTGAAGCTGGCTATTTATATGAAAATCAAAACTTCTAGAGTTTCCCAGGACTTCTAAAGTTTTCCACATTTTTGTAGAATCTTCTACAACCTTCTAGAGATTTTATAGAACTTTCCAGAAACTTCTAGCATTTTCTGTGTGCTTTATATATACATACTTGCATTCAAAATTCATTCAAAATGATTTTGAATGCAAGTATGTATATATAAAGCAGACATGAAATTTTAGTGTCAATGAGGCAGTAATAATTAAAGTCATATATTCAAATGCTCCAAAAAATTTTTTTTAGGCCACTATAATACATATATATATATATATATATATATATATATATATATATATATATATATATATATATATATATATATATATATATATATATATATATATATATATATATATATATATATATATATATATATATATACACGGTGTGTCCCAAAAATAACCGAACTTCATATTTAAATCATATAACATGCAGCGCCGTCAATTGATAATTTGCAGCATGAAAAAGATACATTCATCCTCTTTCAAACACACCTACATTCATATAAATCGGATGACAGATGTGAAAGTTACAGCCATTTCAATAAAAGAAAAACGTGTCAAAATGTTACAAAACGAAAATGGAACAAAGAGCGAATATAAAATTTTGTGTTAAACTTGAAAAAAAATTCGCTGAGACATACGAATTGATGAAAAAAGTTTATGGTGATGATTGTATGAATTGTACTCAAGTTTATACATGGTTTACACGATTTAAAAATGGTCGTGAGGATTTAAATGATGATCTGAGGCCAGGTCGTCAAGAAGCTAGTAATCGTGCTGAATTGGTGGAAAAAGTCAGTGAATTCATTTGTATTGATGCAAATTTTACTACGAGAATGTTGACTGAGGAATTAAATACAAGTAAAAACACTATTTGGAGAAATTTAACTCAAGATTTGGGTAAAAGAAAGGTATGTGCGCGTTTTGTTCCACATGAATTAAATGAAGACCAAAAAATTGCTCATGTGGAGCAATGCAGATTGACATCGTTGAAACTGTTGAAAACAATCCAGACTTTCTTGATTTGATCATAACTGGTGATGAGTCATGGTGCTTTAAATATGACCCTGAAACTAAGCGTCAATCTGCTGAATGGAAGTCCAAAGGCAAGCCAAAACCAAAAAAATTGCGTTTCCAGAAGTCTTGAATCAAGACAATGTTGATTACTTTTTATGATTCGAAGGGTATTGTCCACAAAGAATTTGTTCCAGAAGGTCGAACTGTTAATGGAGAAAACTATTTAGGCGTTTTAGATCATTTGTGGAAAAGAACTTGTTGTGTTAGACCTGGGTATCCAGCAGGAAAACAACTGTTTTTATTGCACGACAATGCACCGCCTCACAAGACCAAAAAAGTGAACGAATTTTTTATGAAAAAACAGATTTCTCTCATCAACCACCCTCCATATTCGCCTGATCTATCACCATGTGACTATTTTCTATTTCCAAAACTGAAAACCAAGATGAAAGGAGCATTTTATGATGATATCCCAGCCATTCAAGCAGCTGTAACCGAGATGCTGAAGAACATTCCTATAAATGACATAAAAAAATCTATGCATGCGCTGGTTGATCGTGCCAAACGTTGTATTGAGTCTGATGGAACCTATTTTGAATAAATAATAACTTTCAATGATGATATAATGTGTGTTTTATTTTATATCCAAAAAGTTCGGTTTTTTTTGGGACACACCGTGTATATATATATATATATATATATATATATATATATATATATATATATATATATATATATATATATATATATTCACCTGTTCCCAATGTATAATCACCACTAGGCCCTGTACTTGACGATGGTGTCTTGCCCTTGTATCGTAGCCAGGGATAACTTGATGTTATTGTCCAAGAGCATAATGGTTGACTTTCAATTTCAAATGTACAATCTTGTGGTCCTTCAATATAAAATCATACTTTAAGACACATAAACAAAAACAATTTTTTGGATAAAAATGCTCAATTTTTAATACCTTCACTACAGTTTCGTAAATAGCATTCTTTTATGTCTGTTGATAAACCTACACATTGGGCTCCCCCATTTTTTGGTGGAGGATCAGTACATGTCCTTACTCTTGAATGGGTACCAGTATTGCATGTAGCATTACATTCACTCCAAGATCCCCATTTATTCCAATTTCCAGCAACTGGTGCTTAAGTTTAACATAAAAAGATAAAAGTTAAAAAAAAACACTCTTTATCTTAAGTCATTATTGTAGTACAAAAGAAGAACAGAATAGAACAAAACAAGAATGTATAATAGTTTTTAAAGATAGATACTTTTTATGAGATTCAAATGTCAGATGCTTTATCATTTAAGTATCAACTTTACCATTGCATTCAGCATAAGAACAGACAGCAGTTTCTTCATCACTTCCATAAATGATATAAGTGTTCACAACTGGGTTTGGACAGGCAGTTGGGTCAACTGGATTCATACAAAACCTTGAGCGACTTTTCTTGCAATAGGAATCACATGGTCCATATTCTGACCAGTTACTCCATCCAGTACCAGTGTCTATAACAACATAAAAATTTTATTTCTTAAACATTTTTTTAAAAACAACATAAAACTTTTATTTTTTTAGCAACCAACTTGTACATCGTTGCTTATTAATTACTTTAGACTACAAACTACTATTTTATTAGGTGTATAACTTTCCTTCTGCCATTTTTCTATAGATAGCATTAGAGATATGTAATGAATAGAACTTGTTGGGGTCTAAAGTGTCATTTGGTAACTTTACTTATCTGTTGGAAGCACTACTTCCAAACATAAGTGATTATGTACTTGCTTCATATATTTTAAATCTCTTTGTCATTTAACGAGCCAAATTCTCATTATTTGCAGGAAGTTTTACTTTACACATTCAAATCAAAGAAATCTGCAGCTGAGACTCATCAAATGCTTTCAGATATATATGGTAAGGCAGCTAGTAGTGAAAGAACGTGTCGTGAATGGTTTCAATGCGTCAAAGGCCAGCATAGCGGTGGAAGGGAAAAGATGTTTGAAGATGACAAGTAGGCAACTTTACTCAACAAAGGCTTGTGCCAAACCCAAGAAGAATTGGTAGAATCATTGCATGTATCTCAGCCAGCCATTTCCAAGCGCCTCAAAGCCCTGGGAATGGTTCAGAAGCAAGGAAATTGGGTGCTGTATAAGTTGAAGCCGAGAAAAAGCTGCTTCAGGCAAAGACAGAAGGGATTTCTGCACGGTGTTGTGATTGACACACTGTGGACAAAAAATGGGTTCACTAAAACAATCTCAAACTCAGAAAATAATGAGGTTTGCACAGCCATGTTTCCACATCAACAGTCAGACCCAATATTCACAACTCCAAGGTTAAACACTGTATTTGGTGGGATCAGCTTGGTGTAGTGTAATACAAGCTGCTAAAACCAAGTGAAACCATTACAGGCAAACAATATCGAACTCAACTGATGCATTTGAAATGGGCACTGAAAGAAAAATGGCTGCAATATGAGGAAAGGTACAACAAAGTAATTTTGCTGCATGACATGGTTCATCCCCATGTGGCGTGATAAGTGAAAACTTACTTGGAAATGCTCAAATGGGAAGTTCTACTCACCCACCATACTCTCCTGATATTGCTCCACCTGATTACCACCTTTCCCGATCAATGGCGCACAACCTGGCCAATCAGAATTTTGGCTCTTACAATAAGTGAAAAATTGGATTGATTTATGGATCACTTTAAAGAATGAAGAGTTCTTTCCACTACAATATTCATTTGCTGCTGGATAGATGGGTAAAGGTAGTGACCAGCGGTAAACAATACTTTGAAGCATAAATGCACTATCAATTTTGAAAATAAAGCCTTAAGCTTTGAGAAAAAACGGTGGAAGCAAAGTTATACAGCTAACAAGTTTACAGATGACTTTTATGAAAATAAAACAAATTTTAAAATTTCCCGTTTCTTTAATATAAACTTTAGCACAAAAACATTTTAAAGCTTATCTAGGACCTGTGGGTCAAGAAGGTTTTATTTTACAAATAGAGAGATTAATAAGACAATCATCTCCTTATTATTATTTGTCACTTCTTTTGGTCACCCATCAAAGAAATTAGTTCTTTTAAATTGTTTTTGTGCCTATATATGTATAGATATACATGTATGGCTGTATATACATGTATATACAGTAGCGTGCAAAAGTTTAGAAACACCTACTTTTTTTCAGTTTTTAACGCATAACTTTTCACAAACTTTCTCAAATAACCTGAAATTTTTACCGAATGTGCTCTATATTATAACAATTCAAAATCCATTTCATAAAATTTTTATAAAGGCTTCCGCGCAAAAGTTTAGAAACAGCTGAATTTCGATTATCATTTATTTCTATAAAGCTTAAATATTTACTAAAACTTTCAAAATTTACAATTTTTTAATAAAATAGTTTCAATAAAAAATTAGTATTTGGTGGCATATCCATTTGCCTTTAAAATAGCATCACAGCGACGAGGCATCAAATCAAATAAATTAATGAGAACATCCTAAGGAATATTATACCAACATTCTTTAATCAAACCAAATAAATTGTCTTTGTTGGTTGGTTTTCTACCAACTAATTGCCTGTCAATGTACTCCCAAAGATGCTCAATGGGATTGAGATCTGGGCTCTGTGAAGGCCATTCAAGAACGTTGACTTTTTTTAAATGAAAATATTCCTTAACAGATCTGGCACAATGCTTTGGGTCATTATCTTGTTGAAAGATCCAATTGCGATTTATTTTTTCCTTTGCATGGGGCAGCATAATGTTCTTCATTATGTCTAAATAAACTCTCTGGTCCATAATACCTTCTATGCGATGAATGGGACCCAGGTTGTCATGACTAAAACACCCCAAACCATAACATTTCCTCCTCCATGTTTAACAGTAGGTAACTGATATTTTGGATTGAATCTGTCTCCTATTGGACATCTGACATATCTAATTCCATCACTACTGAATAGCATAAACTTTGATTCATCGGAGAAAAGGACTTTTGACCAATCATTAACTATCCAATTGAGATGATCTCTTGCAAATTTTATTCTGGTTCTTAAATTTCTCCCAGATATAAGAGGTTTCTTAACTGGTTGGCGATCATACAGATTATTTTGTCGTAATCAATGTTTAGTTGTATCAACGCTACAGTTTGTGCCATGAAACTGATGCATAATTGAATTAAGTTCGACAGCAGTCATGTGAGGATTATTCTTGCAAAACCTTACTAATAATATATCAGCCTTGTAACTTTCAGTTGTAACTTTAGGTCTTCCAGAGTGAGGCTTGCTTTCAATAGTTTTGTGCTGACGAAACCTTTTCATAATGTGACATATTCCTGGTTTAGAAACATTATAAAGTTCAGAAATCCTTTTGTAAGTCATTTTTTTCCCCACAGCTTTTATAATTAATTTCTTTATTTCATCTGAAACTTCCTTAGCCTTTCCCATGCTTTTAAAATATCACTACGTAATTGAATTATAAAACCTCACAAATAATTTCTCGATTAGTTATACTTCATTGCTTTTGAAATATCTCAAGTTAATTCAAATAATAAATTTCAGAAAAAATTTGACCTTTTATAATGCTTTTGTTTACAAAAATCTGATATAATTGCGGGTTATTATTTTGTTTCTAAACTTTTGCACGGAAGCCTTTTCAAAAAAACAATAAAAATTAATTGACCGGTGAGTTTTAAAAATTTTGTAATGGATTTTGAATTGTTATAATATAGAGCACATTCGGTAAAAATTTCAGGTTATTTGAGAATGCTTTTAAAAACTGAAAAAAAGTAGGTGTTTCTAAACTTTTGCAAGCTACTGTATGTATATCTATACATGTATAGGCACAAAAACAATTTAAAAAAACTAATTTCTTTGATGGGTGACCAAAAGAAGTGACAAATGATACTAAGCAGATGATTGCCTTATTAAAGCCTATCATTTATCTAAAATTAAAAAAAATAAAAAATAAAGTAATTGCTAGCTGTGAGTTTTTTTTTTTGGAAATAAAAGTATATTGATTATGTCATGACAATAAAAAGATTTTATATAAAGAATAATTTTTTTTTTCCATTTTTTTTTTCCGTTTTTTTGTCTGTTTAAACTTAAAGGAATAAATTGTTGCATTTAAATAGTTATTATGAAAGTATTAACTTATTAAATCATACTTTTGGTTCATAATAAATGAAAATGAAGTGTGATTCCAATTTTTAAATTCTAGTCAATAAAACTAAAATTATCTCTTACAATTCTAAATTTAAAAAATACCTACTTGAGCAATCATACAAAGCATTCAGTTGAGCAATATCTATTGATGAAAAATTATTCCTTGAACCAAGATCTTGTCCAGGATTACTGGTGCTTAAAATTGTGGACATTTCAGCTAAATGATAAAAATAAAAAATGCACCATTTATAATCTAAAAAATATTTTTTTAGAACAAACTCACCAAAAGAGAATATCAGAAAATGAAAAATTACCATTCTTTGCAAATGAATTTTTCCCATAATGCATTATTGAAAGTAGATCATAAGACGAATTAAGAGCATCTACATACTCAAAACTGTTTTTCTCAAAGTTATTCTCCTGGCCTAAAACAACCAATAGCCTATTTAAATTTAGTATAAAAATATTGATTGAACTAAATTTTAATCAATGTTTTTACACTATTTTATCCTAGTGTATTTAAAATGGCTTCTTCAAAACAAAAAGAAACTAATAAAATATCTGAAATAATGTCTCTGAACAGTATCATAAACGTTTGGATAAATCCACTGACAAAATTGATTCTCAATAAACTCACCCTCCAAGATGTTCTCCCAAATTATTTTAACATACTGATCACGATCTGGTCTTGATTGTTCATGAAAAAATCCTAGCAGATGCAACAGCTCATGAATTATAGTGCCCTGGCAAAATAAATAATCATCTATTTTTTATTAGTTTCCTTAAAACAGCAGGACAATTAGCAAAATGCTATAAACTAGTGACAATAGTTGATTATAAATTAGCATAGATAATAGGTATCATGAAAAGCTGGGATAAAGAACAATTTCTAGCAAATCAGATTAAATGAGACTTGATTTTTGAAAAATAAAACTTAAAAAGAGCACCCACCTTATACAAGCAACCAGAACCTAATGAGAGTTCTTGAAATCCATCCAACCAAAATAAACGTCCAACTGATGACCAACAACTATTAATAAGTTTTAAAATCAGAATACTGGAATAATGTTATTTGTAATTAATAAATGCTACAACTTAAATACTATTTTTGGAATGAAAAAATAATTTTAGTTTGCTTGCATAAACTTTAAAAAAAGATATTTCAAAACAACCAGTTTTGAAGTATCTTTTTTTTTAATTTATACAAGCATACAAAATAGTTTAACAAAAACTGAACTCACCCATCTTTAGCTACAATTTTGACATAATTTGTCTCTGAAGTATATTCCTTGAAACGTATACAGCTCACTACTTCAATTTCTTTCATTGCAGATTTAATTAAATCGACTGATGATGCTTATTAAAAATTTAGTACATTGTAAAACATGCTCTAACTTAAAATGTCCATAGATTTTTTTAAAAACACTATTTACCTGCAAAAATAGAATCAATTACAAAAGGTACAATACGTGAAGTCCACAAGTAAGTTCTATCTCTCTGGGCATCTCGTTTAGTTCGAATTTTCATGTTTTGTATATCAGTTTCTATTGAACAAGTGATTTAAAATTGACTTCACATCATGTTTGAGCACTTAAATAACACAGGTAGTTTAAAAAGAGTTATAATTTGAAATAAATGCAAAAAATAATTTATATTGTAACATTGTAGATGTAATTGAAAATGTTGTAGAAATTGAAACTTTATGGTTTTTTAAATGGGAGTTAAGAATTAAGAAACAAAATATATGGAAACTTTAAGTTCTTACTTGATAAAACTTCTAACTCTCTATGAAAAATGCTGCTGCACTAGTTGAGTTTAAGTGCAGAGAAAATATTGTTTGAGAGACAAAAAACACCATGTAGTAAAAAGAGCTTGAATATTTACAACATTTAATACCTGATCCTTTTTTGGGAGCTTTTAATTTTTTCTGAGTAACAATGTCAACATCTTTGAGATTTGGTACATCATATGCTGCAATCATTAAACAACTTAAGTTTTTTTAAATGAAGATAACACATTTCTTTTTCAAAAAAAAAAAAAAAATTATAAAAACATAGAAACAGAACAACAGCAACAAGAACTAAGAAAAATTAAGTTTGATAAAAGTAACTTTCTTTATACCTTTATTAATTATTTGTAAAAGATCAAAAGCGCTAATCGAGGATCGATTTCTAAATCGACCATAATCATTCTCAAACTGATCTTTATCAACATCAGAAAGGATCCCACCATTTTTCTTCATTTTTTCTTTTAACTTATTGGGATATCTATTTTGAACTTTGTCATCTTTTGTTTTCCAAAACTCTAAACAAAGAGGAAAAATCTTTATACTTTCTATAAAAACTACAAAATTATTAAATTCTTTTTTTCTTTAAAAAAAAAACAAACTCTATTGTAGCTTGAATGTTAAATACCATACTAAGTCTCCTGTTAAACATTTTATATAAAAACAAACTTAAAAGGTAAGAAACTATAAATTAAGCAATAGTTGAGGTTACCATCAGATTGTAAACCTTTATTCATTAAATTTTTTTTTAATTCTTTCCCTTTCTTTTCATAGTCTTGCAAATCTGGAAAAGTAAGCACATTAATACAGTAAGCACAAATTACAACAGTTTACACACAAATATTATATACTAAATGTTAAAAAAACAATAATATTACATGTTTTTTAGATACAATATTTTGAGATCTATAGTTGAAGCCATATATTTTATGATCAAGAAGGTTGTTAAAAAACAAAAGCATTACTTTAATACTACTTTGTATAAGCAGTACTAACTATAGTAAAAGCATATACATATGTATATACTTTGTATATGCTAAATCTAAATACCATTATTTTTTTCCCGATTTTTTCTTATTGTTTCTTCATCTTTTTTATCACGATAATTTTCCATTTGAACATCTCTTTTAGTTTTATCACCAAATTCCAAAATTGATTTTGAGCTTCCTAAAAGTACAACTATAATAGAGTTAATGTGTCACCAAAACCTATTGAGCAACAAAATGTTGAACTAGTTCATAAAGTTTTTGTGATGAAACAGTTGCTGCATTACATGTGAAATCAACTAAAACTGACGATACTGCACTTTTCATTAAAACGGTTGTTAAGTGGTGGGTTATAGTGAATAGTAAAGTTTAATTTAAAATTGGTAAAACTAGAAAGTTGCAAGACAAGCAAATATATCTTACAATATTTCCTCCTGCAAACTGTTAGTGATAGATATGAACTTGATGTTGAATTTGATATCCCCATGTGTGAAAGTTGTGAGCACCAATTACCAAACAAATTCAAACAGGGACTCATATATATTACAGGTTTTATTGTCTTGTTTTATTTGTTAAAAGCTTCAATTAGTTTTTTTGAGTAGAAAAAAACTAAAAAAATTAAGTGATAGTTTACATTGTTATTTAATTTTTGAAGTGACACAAGTGGATAAGGCCTCACTATCATTTTGTAAGAGAGGATTAACTCATTTTTATTCACTGTAAATGTAAATTTCAATTGATTTTTTGAAGCAATAAAAATGTTTCTCATGTTTTTGCTAATTCAAATAAATATTGAAAAGAACATTAATATTTAAGAAAAGAATGTTTGATAAATCATGCTGAATTTTCACCTTTAAAAGTTTTTGAATTGTATCAATTTGCTTATTTTAGCAATATATTCCTTATTTGTATTACATACTTTAAATATAAAAGTTTGTATTACATGCTTTAGTTATAAAAGTGAGCTTTATATGGAGGATTTATTAATCCTCTATTAGGGAAAATGAAAGGATTTTTTAGATCAAATGATTATCTTGAACTATTGAGTAAAAAATTAAGTTTGTTTGATTTAAACCTGTCCACTGATGTAATTTGCTCTATAGCTAATGCTGCTTTTGTAACGGAAAAAATGGGTAATGACTTTATTGCTGAACATTAACTTTGTTTTGCTCATGTAATCCATTTAGCACTAGCATATGTAACTTATAAAAAGCAAGATGATAATAATAATCAAAATGTTAATGACAAAGATCTTGATGATGATTTTGATCAAAATTTTGATATTTTCTGTGATGAGAATGAGGATGAAAATAAAGTTATTACACAAGTTCCTAATCTTCTTCTTGAGCTTTATAAGGTTTTGGTTAAGGTAAGAAAAATATTTTTAGTTTTTAAAAGACCCTAAAGTAATTGAAAATTTACCAAAAAGTTTTGAACCAATTGAATTTGGGTTCTGAAACGACTTGTAGAAGGTAAGTACATTATTGACAGCTGAAGGTACATTAAGTTTTATGGTTAAAGAACTTGATATTTAAGAATATTATTTATCAAAAGATCTTAAGAATGCTTTGATTAAAAGACTGGCTCATAGAAGGAAAATAATCTTGTTGGTTCACTGAGACTTTTAGATAACCCTGCAATGTTTACAATGCTAAACTCAACAAAATGAACAATATTGATTTTTAAAAAGCAAAAACTGAGAATGAGTCAGCCTTGGGCCTTGGAATTTCAGCTTTGCATTGCTGGATGAAATGCTTTGAACTTATTCTTCATTTAAGTTATAAACTTGAAATTTAAAAGTATAAGTCAAAAAAATTGAGGAAAAATTATCTGTAGACTTAAAAAAAAAGAAGAGATTCAGGTACTCTTCAGAGAACGGTTAAGCTTATATGTTGACATGCCTAAAACTGGGTCTGGAAACACCAATGACAGCAATACTGCCAGAAGAGCATTTAAAAATAGTAATGTTTTTTCTGAAATTACTAAAGTTGATTATGATATAATCAACTTTAGTAATTTCAGAGAAAACAGAAATTTCAAAATTTCAGAAAGATTGCATAATATTCTCATAACCATATCTTGTGGATATCCTATTAATATCAATGAATAAGATTTATACTGCACTGAAACAGCTAAATGTATAGTGAGTTTGTACGACTGGTATACTATGCCTCCTACTGTATAAACTGCCGCTGCATAGCTTATCTATATATCACATAAATTACCCTTGCCAATCGGGGTATATTCGGAAGATGCACTGGAGAGTTAAAATAATCAGATAAGAAATTCTAGACTTAGCACACTGCAAAAATATCAAGGTTAAACACAATGATGAATCAGATGCACTACCTTCTAGTAAGATCAGATCCAAAAGTATCAAGCATATCTTTTAGAAAACATAAGAGCTATCGAGGAAAACCGTTACCAGATGAAGTTATTAAATTAATTGTAATGTAGATAATAAAGTGAATGTAATAAATACAGTCTTTTTTTCTCTATGTATCAACCTCCTTTAAAAACCATTTTTATAAAAATATTAAGTAGAGTAATATATCAAGATAATTTGTTTGTCTTGAAGATTCTAAAACTTGAAAAAAATGTTTTTTGTACGCGTATAATCACCTTAAACACGCGTATGCGCGCATTTTGCGCGTCGAAGCTGCGCGTAAAAAAAATTAATTAACAAATTTGAAATCTTTGACCCAAAAATTATTACTTTGATGTATAACATTACTCATTTACAATTTATGTCAAATTTTATTTAATTTTTACTGTTTTTTAATCTTTTTGAGTTACTGTGCGACGCAATTTTAAAAATTTTTCATCTTAAATACATTTTAAGGTTATTTTTGTGAGATAAAGTAGCTTCTTAAGAAAACCACTACGTCTAAATGACTGTCTATCAAATCAGTTCTAAATTTCGTGAAAAAAGTCCAGTTGATCTAAATACTCTTTCAGCTTCAACACTCGATGGACAATTTCAGCCTCAACACTTGATGGATAATCAAATGAACATATAAAGCATTTCTAAAATGAGCATTATAAAACATTTCCATATTGTAAGATCTTTTATGAGTAACTTCAAACAAATTTAGTTCCTTATATAGGGTTGAATTATCGCAATTAACTTCGATGTTTTTTTTTTCTTTTTTCAACAACCTTTCTAATCGTTTAGCCACAGATACAAATGACTTATCTGGAATAATATTGCTATTGTTAGTATCAACATTTTCAACTTCTGTTGCTACTTTGTCATTAATAGAAAGAAGCCTATTAGATATTTTTTTGCTAAATTTGTTATTGCTGCTTTAGGTGGCATAGGAAATATTTCATCATCCAACTCATTTTGGAAGGAGCTTGGGTTGAGTGGATTTTGTCTCTGTGAGTGCGTAAACTACTTTATTATCAAACATTGTAAGATCAACTCTATAGCAGATATTAAAGGTACCTTTCTTCTTGCAATATCAAAAACTTTGAAAAACGTCTTTAAGGTATTTATTTGATTTTTTAGATCTGATTATTCTTCTGTGGATAAAATTGGAATCATTTTTTATATTGTAGATGAAGAGTCTACAAAAGTGACAACTGGAAGGATTTTCATTATTACAAATTTCGCCATCTTCTACTTTGAGCAATAAAGGCACAAAAGCTGTACTGAAAAGATTTTCTTCACTCTTAAGTTCTATACTTGTGCTGCTTGTCTCGTATTTCTGTTTATAAATACTTTGGCTTGATGCTCCATCAAAACCAATCTTTCCATATAAAACTCCAAATATTTCGTTACCTTGACTACAATTAGGCATATCAATCATTTCAGTTATTCTACTCACAGTGTGATCGAACATGCTTTGAAGAGTACACTTTGCAGAAATTTCAGAAAAATGTATATTCTCAGGATAGCATTTCAATTTTTCCACGAAAATATTGTGCAAGGTAGGATAAATATAATGATCATAAACTGGCTTTAACAATTGTCACATCGTTACTTCCTGTAATAACACTATATTACTAAGTTAACTTTATATTACAGGAAATACTAAAGTTGTTCAGTTAAGCTTTTTCAAGCACGTTATACTTATCAAATAATAAATACTTTCAAAAATGGCGGAAAACAAGGTTTTTAAGTGTTTATCAACATTTGTATTTCTTTAACAACTTCCAATACCGCAGGAGACCGCTGTAATCCCTTTATTATTTAAAAATGTATATATTTTTGGAACTCGGTGGAACATTTTTTAAGCTGATATATAAACCAAAAAAATACAATTACTTGCTACCTTTTTTTTAGAAAAGTCTTGAAATTTTAACAGAAAAGTCAGACTTTTTTTTTTCTTTTTAGTAAATTTGAAATATATAGAGCCAATAGATTATCTTTAAAAAAAATATACACTTTTATTTAAATTAAAAATACTCTATTTTAGTTAAATAAAAATCTCACATTTTTCACATTTCTTTGAAAATAATATCAAATTTTTTTACTTCTTTTAACTATAAAATACAAAATAAAAGTTTTATGATTCAATTATTTATACTTTTGAAATAAAAAATTATTGCAACTTAATATTATTTTAAAAAAAGCACTTAATTTATAGAAAAGTTGTGAGGGGTTTATTACCATTTTTTTGCTGTTTTGAGTCACTGTGCGTCGTTTCTTTTAAAAAATTTCCCCGGATCAGTATCAAAATTACCCGCTATCCCGGGAATGGAAAAAGTCCGGGAATTCATACTGGATTCCTATTATGATAGAGATTATTATAAAACTTAACGAAGATAAAAAGCAAATCAAAAAATCTTCTAGTGAAAAAAACTTACAATCAAGACTATTAAAAACTTTTCTACTTTTGCAAAAAAATTTAATATTTAAAAACTGTCAAGTCAAAATGAGTTTCTTAACTAAAAATTTTAATAATTCTTTTATTTTTCTTTAACACAATTTGTCTCTTTTTTTACATAATACAATAAAAAAAAAATACTTAAACTTTTTGTCTTCTTTTAATATTTTTATATTTTTTAAGTTCTTTTGTGAGTTAAGCTTTCTAATATTGCTAATTACTCAATTGAATTTCATCAAGTAGTTAATTTTTATAGATATTAAAAAATTTGTATAGTTAATTTTTATAGATATTAAAAAATTTGTATAGTTAATTTTTATAGATGTTAAAAAATTTTATGTGTATATTATGGTGGCACTTAAAATAATGACAAAAAATTTTTCAAGATATTTTTAGTCTCACTCAAATTCTTGAATTGGTGAAGTAAAAAGCAGAATTTATTCACAATCTCATTATGGGTAATTTAAGCCCACTTCCACCATAAGGATTTGTTGACAAACAAAAAAAACACAATTTTGGTGGATAGAAAATCCAAGAATAGTCTACCGACGAATTGTTTAGCTCAAATAAAAAACGACCTTCTTTGACATTTATTTTAATTACAGTTTTATTGTATTTAACTGCTAAAATTCATGCATCATATGTTTTAACTGTTAATAATTCATACAAGAGAAACTGGAAGCGTTATTTCTTATTTAGTTGGTATGGGCACCATGATCCAAAATGGCAAAAAAAAAACAAACCCATTAGCAACAAATTTGGACTTGCCAATGTATTGCTGATTAGTTTTTAACGTTTATTGAAATATAAGCAACCATATTAAAAGTATTATTCTGAAACATAAGCAACCATATTAAAAGTATTATTCTTTCAACTTCAATTGTTCTAAAAAAAAAAATACTATTATACATAAGGAAAAGATTTGTATTTATTACGACTACCTAAAAAAAAAACGAGCTATTTAGAATGTATTTGGATTTACAGCAACTTTTTTAATTGATCTATTCCAACTGTAAACAAAACTAATGTTAGTTCATTTGTTTTTTTGTATTTTTTTTTTTTTTTTGTTTTTTTTTTTGTAGCTAAAATAGATCAGCGGTCGGTATTGTATTACCAGGAATGACATTGACTGAAGATCATGGTTTGGCGATGTTTTGGTAGGAGAACTTTGTAATATTAAAGATTTCTTACTACTTGTCTTACTACTGATTTTTCCGAAAATAGTTCTTTTATGATGGCGGGAAACAATCAAAATTTTGCTTTTCAATAACGTATTATCAAAAATTACAAAAAAAGGAGTCTAGCAAAAAGAAATTGCCACTAAGTGCTTTTTTAACAAGTGAGTTGTATGTCGAATAATCAAGCGATTAAATGCAGACAGTTCTTCAGAAATTAAACATAAGTGCGGAAGAACACGCAAAACATGTCGTTTCACTGACATAAAAACGACATGTTTTGCACTTAAACAGAAAAGCGATTCTTTTTGAAGTGACAAAAAGTTTGTCACCTCAAAAGAGGTGACAAACTTTTTGTCACTTCAAAAAGAATCGCTTTTAGACTATTAGTGATTGGAAAGGAGTATTGTGCAGACTATTAGTGATTGGAAAGGAGTATTGTGCAGCGATAAATCAAAGTACAATTTGAATGGTCCTGATGCTAACTTGAAGGTTACGTAGACCTAAAAGTAAAAGTTTGGATTCTAAATACAAAGGTGCAAAGGTTTGGGGTTGTTTTTCTGGTTTTAGTTGCTTTGGACGTTCCATCAAACAGATGGCGTTATGGATCAATTTGTTTATCATGATAATTTTAAGAAAAAGACGGTTCGTCATGTTAATAGTAAAACGCTTCTTCTATGGATATTTCAACAAGACGGTTGATTGAAAACTTATGGCATCAAGTTGAACTTTCTCTAAGACACAAAGACCCTTCAAAACACCAATGAGCTATATAAAGCTATTGAAGCCATACGAAATGTGATTAGAGAAGAGTCTATGCTGAAAAGATGTTTCACGATCCTAAAAAGTAAAGGTTATGGCATTATTTATTTTAGTTTTAAAAAATTTGGTGATGTTTTGGAGTTCAACAGTTTCAGTTTTTTTTTCATAAAAATGGATGAAGTTTTTTTGTTTACAAAATGTACAAGAAAATTAACTTTATACATCCATGAAATCAACGTCACAAAAAAAATTACTTTAAGAAAAAATGCAAAATCAAAAGAATAAATGCTGTTTTAAATGATTCATAAAAAAAAGTTGCTTTTGTTTTGGAGGACTGTGCATGCTCTGACATATTCCAACTTCTGACATATTGCTAGAGGAAAGACGTAACGATTAAAGATTAAAACAACGTGCGTTCGTAAAATTAACCGAACGCAACAATTAACGATATCAGTTAAATTGTAATATTGAAATTCCGACGAGTAATTGATTCAATTAATTCGCTCGAAAGGTTCGTTATAGCTTACGTAAATCAATTAATTTGCTCGAAATTTCTGTTAAAATCTACGAGAACCATAAATTAATTTATTACGATTCCTTCCCGTTAAATTGTCGAAACTGACTATTCTTATGATAACTACTATCGAAGATTTTTCTACAAACCCATTCGTTACTAACGCACTGTTAAAGAATGTTATATACATACATTAGAACAGTTTCACTTTTATTGAAGTTGTCATAAAAATGTGTAGAATTTTAAACTATGTAAAAAATGTTAAACTTGTTTGTACAAAGATTCTAAATAAAAGTATTTTTGTTCAGCTGGATGATCAGCTTCTATGAAGATCCCCTTGTTTATCTGTATTTACTACCAATTTTTAAAATAACACTTTTTCTGCACATAGAAGCAACTATTTTTAAAAGCTAAAGAATTGGTGGTCTAAGAAGCTGATGTACTTCTTTTTAAGTTGGATTGACTAAAATTTCTCGGTTTTTACTATAATTGACGAAGAATTCATAGATTAACAACTAATTTGTATGCCGTACAAGATAACTCATGAATATAACTCAAGGTTGTGTATATCGTCATTGCAGCGTATGGAATCTATCTGATTGAACAATTTTTTTGAATAAAACAGTGAAAGGGAGTTACTCTTTCACAATAAAGAAGTTTAAATTATCTTCACATTTTAGTAAAACAATAAAAGTAGATGACGGTTTCGTTTTAAAAAGTAATTTTTAATAAAATTAGAATGGTGCAAAAGAGTAACAGATCAAAGAAAAGCATTGAGATGGGAGATCGGCTAGGGAGTTGAGTTGGTTTGGATATTTTGGAAAAAGTTTCGAAATACTTCTCACAGATAATATTCAAGTTTATGGCAAAGGGTAAGGAGCGTTTGCCTCCTTCTTACTTGCTTAAGGCAACAACTTTCCACAATCAAAATTTTTAGGATAATAGTATGTCAGCAACATATCCCTCGAAAAAAATTTCAGAGAAAGATTTATATAAGTAGAAATTGTCTTTCAGTAAAAAAAAAATGTTAAAAGAAATGGAAAATAGCGCCCACGATTTTGTCATTAGCTGATTGAAAAAGTGAAGTAGAGGCCGCTATGCTCATAGATATTAGAATGGAATAAGTGACCATTGTGTTAACTGGACTAGAATCAGCGGTCGCTATGGTCATAACCAATGTATCAGTATCAAGGGCAAACATGCTGAGGATTATTCAATTCCGAATAAAACGCAGCTATACTTATCCCGTAAATAGTAAAATACAAACATTAAATGTAATTTTTGACATGTAAAATAAATATTAAAAGCAGGTAGCTAAAAAACTCTATATACTGATAAGTAGCCTGTTGTAATATTAATTTTTTATTTTCTGGATTTGTTTCTTTCTTAAGATATTTATGTTCAATTATATATATATATATATATATATATATATATATATATATATATATATATATATATATATATATATATATATATATATATATATATATGTTTGTATATATAACAATACCTTCACTATATCTGTCCAAAGATCGACAACTTGATCGCGTAGTAACAGCAAAAATACATAATAAGATTATTGCCAGTGTTATTTTCCCCATTTTCTGAAACAGAATCGTTTTTTAAGAGTGATAAAATTTTTTCATTTAGTTGAAGATTTTTTAAAGTAGTTTTTTAATATTCAGGCTTAAAATTTTAATTTAATGTTTTCTATTAGTTTTACTATTTATTTTGCGAGCGATAAAAGAAAAGAACTCTCCCCTCCCCCAATCCCTTAAGAAAAAAAACAAACATTAGGTACTCTATTGAAATTGCGTACAGTCGAATCCCCTATTGAAATTGCTGACTGTTTAATTTAAACTTCCGTTTTTATTTTTATATTACCTTTATACAGCAAATAAAAAGGATAAATGATAATTTTATCTTCGATCCGCTCGAAGGAGAATCAATGACATAAAAAATTAATTACCCATCGGTCGAGATATTTTCTGAAAACTCAAAGACTAGACCGAACCCAAAACTCGTCGAACATTAATAACTCATTTTCCGTGCTTAAAGTTTAAGCCTTAAACATAATTTTTATATTTATGGGGACATCGTGGGACTATTTTTAGCAGCTATTACGCGTATTTTCAAGTGCATTTATTCAAGGTTATTATATTTCAGGAGTAAAATTCATGTAAGTTTGAGGTAATATCCTAATACTGACAAGTCAGCAACAAAAATTACGTTAGACGATTGATACCTAGTGAAATTTTTGAAAGAAAACTTTCAAAAAAAATCTTTTCGAAATTAGAAACAAGAAAGTCAACCAAATCGATATCACAAACATAAAAATCCTACAAAAAATAAAAAATAACTTTTACGATAGAGCTTTTCATAGACCTTTCGATTTAATCCTGTTAATAAACAGCTTACCTCGCTAGACTTTGATAGCAAAGAATAGGCAATTACTCAATCTATGTAACGTTGCTGTTATAAATACATTTATGGGAGTTTTCTCGAAAAATTCACAAGCAAATACTTTCACGTTTATCTCGAAGGTTACGTTAGTTAAACAGGAAAAAATGTTGATACAAGATGGAAAAATGTCGATAAAAAACGTATTTCAAAGACGATAGTCGTTTAGCAGCACGTTGAGAAGCAAACACAAGCATCTTTGATGAAAATTAGAAGTTCCACTTTAGAAAAAATTTGAAACATCTTTATCTTCATTTTTATTAGTTACATAAATCCTAAATACTTGATAAAAATTGACAAATATCGTCAGAAAAATGTTAGCAAATTTGTCATTTTTTTACTTCAAATCAATTGGTTCTCTTTAAAAAAATATTTTCTTTAAAACAATCTTCTAAGAAATTTCATAAATATTAAGTATAAATCACCGCTTAATATCACATCAAACTATTTTAACAGCTCAAAAATGAAAAATAACATCGGGCTACATATAAATTACTCAAAAGTAAGTTTTTAAAATTGTTTCAAGCGTTTAGGTTTTTTCAAAAGATTTAAGATACATGAACTACAGCAAGTTAACAGGAGAATTTAAAAAAGTTGACCAGCATTGAAGACAAAATATTAAACGCAAAAAGTTAAAAAAAAAAAAAACGCAAAGAATCTTCTTTAGAGTGCAACTATTCCAATAACATTTCACTAACTGAGCGAAAAAATAAAACTTAGTAAAAATACCATTAAACAACACTCGTGATATTTCCTTAGAATCTCGCTAGATCATCTTATTATTCAGTAATTAGTGGAAATATAAAATATATTATTTACAGAACACTCTGGTGTATTTGTTTGTTAAGAAATTATTCTTTTTTGCTGGCAGCTTTCAGAGATAAAAAATAAATAGATTAAAACAAGAAATGGCTTTTTGTTTGACAAAATTTTGAAAAAGGAAAAATAAATTGTACTTTTGTGCATCTACTGTAAAAACAGTCGGAAAAAAGAAAGACAAAATTAAAGCTGTTCAATTAAAACTGTTCAATCTATTTTTCATCGTTTAGCACGAACTTAACGGACAAACAACTAAAGATTGAGCACCCATCTAACTCAGAGAACTTAAAATAAAACTATGAAGTGAATGCAATTAATCCTGCAATTTTAGCTAAGAAAATTTACTATCTAAAATATACAAAATATTGCAGAAAGAAAAATTTAACTATGTAGATAAAGTATTTTTAAGTTCGTTAATCCCATAGACGACACCGATCTTGTGAAAGAGCCTGCGAACGACTGATCGCAACTCTTTTTGAAGTTCAAAGCTGAATAGATCACAAAGGTTAGCATAAAACCAGGCAACGTGACGAATGAACTAAGAAAGAGAAACGCGGGAATTAAATTTGAAGCAAAAAACTTTTTGTGGGAAAGATGGAACTTAATAACAATCATATAGCAGATCAAAAAGAAAATTTTTCAAAACCATTAAAATTACTATTTTATCAAAATAGTAGTAATGAATTATGTGATGATGATGATGATGATGATGATGATGATGATGATGATGATGATGATGATGATGATGATGATGATGATGATGATGATGATGATGATGATGGTGATGATGATGATGATGATGATGATGATAAAAAGCAACAACAACAACATCAACAATTATGAAAGTAATAATAACAACAACAACAGCAAGAACAAGAATAATAACAGCAAGAACAATAAAAATTATGAAAGTAAACAAAAAAATATATTATTCAGTATTAATTCTTAAAAAACCCACCCGTTCATTATCGAGTTTTAAAATTTTTGTCAATATTAATACAAGAACAGGTGTCCATGCATCTCTGTGATTAGCTGAGTCTAGCGAAGTGAAATAATCGAATGCTTCTTTTATATAACTAAACAAAAACAGAAGCTTGTACAAGATTTGAGGACGCCAACCATGTTTACTTAATATTACAATAACAGATGCATTAAAAAAATGAAGATAATAAAACCCAGATAATTTAAGTACGCGTGATACCATTTCAGCTTTTCTTCTACTTTGTTCCAGACATTAGAAAGCGTGCTTTCAGTGTACATACGAAACAGAATTCGCATTAAACATGCTAAGCTTGTTGTCTCTTGTTTTAAAAGATTGGGTGATCGTCCTTTGGTAAAACCTGACACAAAACAAAGCAGACATTAAAGAAATTCTTTTATTATTTTGATTTTATTATTTCAGACCTTTCCTTTATTATTATAACTTTACTATATTCTTTTATTGAAGACATACCGAATTTCCAAAGCAGGGTTCGTTGCTCGAAATTGCGATTAAAAGTACGAGCAAAAACATGTGATTTGTAGAGGCAATCAGAGAATAAAAATAACTGATTAGGATTCAAGAATGGAAACATTCCCACATCAAGCAGAGAAGATACATATTCTGCGTCAGATGACTGAAAAATTAATGTAAAAGGTCTTTGACCAGAATTAAAATTTCAAACTTTCAAGAACTAAAGTAAGATTACTACAAAATGGATTTGCAACCTTCTGATCGTAATATAATTTAGTAAAAAACTAGCAGCTATCTATATTAAATTTCCTATAGTCACAATACAAAATAATCAAAATAGAATATAATCACAATAAAACAAAATCATAATGCAAAATTTCGCTACAAAATGTTTTCTATAAAAAAGTCATTTTAGTCATTCTAACCAAATGGTAAAATTTACATGAAAATATCTCGTATAAGAGTGTAACTTTTTTTGCTTGCTTAATAAACATTTTTTGCTTGCCTAATAAACATTTTAACAGACAAAAAATGAATGAACCTTTTTTAAAGAGGAAAATGTGAAAGAACATCACACCTTTGCAGCAGCCATATTTTCTGCATCTTCTCGTTTACTAGTAGCTGGATAAAACACCACATTGTCTATTGTCTGTATAATTTCCAGCTGAACCACACAACGAATGAGTAGAGAATTAAAGAGCGTTTTATCAGGTGAGATACCTTAAGAGAAATTACACATGAACAATACAACATAAGAACAAATGGCTTCATGATGAGTAGAGAACTATTTATTTGGTTTATAAAATCGACTAAATTTATAAAAACTGATAGTTAATAACAAAATTTTTTTGCAATTCTGAAATTTATGGCAACATAAGTATGATTAGATAAGAGTTTGACTTACTTTGTCTAGTAATAGAATGGAGACTTTCTTTTGAGTCAAATCTTGACATATATGCAGGGTATTGTGGGAACTGATGGAGACTAATATCGTCAACTTCAGTAACATCATCTTTAGGTAAATCTTGGTATCCATCTGCATCAAAAAATTAAAAGATTATTTTTCTGAGAAAATTATTTAAAACTTTAATGTCTCATATTCAATGTTTTTGTAAGATTCTGTATTCCTAAAATTGATTTACATAACTTAAAAGACAAAACTAATTCTTACCATAAAAAAAATCATTTGTTTTTTGAGAAGGCTAAAATAATAAAATAAAAACTTTGAGCAAAAAAAAGAGAATATGCTTATTACATTATTTTATTTTAAAATTCAGATTCATGTTCAATAAAAAAAAAATTTACCTTTTGGGGAGAATGAACAGAGGTTATTACTTGCATATTGTCAAAAGGTAAAGAGTTGTTATCTGGTTTCCAAATTAATAATTCATGTGCAATTGATGATTCAAATACATTGTGTATACAATCACAAGTTTTTGTCCAAATCTCTGGAGAGAACTTTTGACCATTGGAAATAATTAAGTTTTCTAAGCAATTAACACCAGAACGAGCAAGCTGTTCATTATCTATATTAAAGAGAAATATTTTGAAAAGATTAAAATGTTTTAATTTAACGTAAAAATCAAATAAAGACTTAGAAAATAAAAATTCTGAATATTTATTTTTAAGACCCACCTTGCTGAACACACCAGACGAGTTGTGTTAACATGTTATCTAATAGCACATCAGATAATTCATCAAAATATTGAGTAAAAACATCCACAATTGCATACAAAGCATGATTGCATGTTGTTGTCATCCATTCTGCTTTCTATAAGAAAAAAATTCAAATACTTTAAGGCAATAAAATATTGAGCATCAATAATTTACAACTTCTTTATTATCCTAAGATTCTATATCATCTGATGGTAGTATTTTTCCAGCTCTGTCATAGTAATTTGTAACATTAAAAGAAATCTGCAGCATTCCAACAAAACTAACAAAATTTCTATCAAATGTTAAATGGTTTTTTGTGCATGAACAAATTATAATTTATGCAGGCCTGCTAACAATAATTTAAAAATATTAATAAAAATAATTAATAATCAAGTAACAGCATTTTACATTTTCAATAATTTGCTGTAATTTTTCCCAACACTCTTCCTGTTGGACAACTTTATGCTATACTTCAGTCCCCTTTAACCATTTTTGATAAGTTTAAATTCAAACTTAAGATTACTCAAAGATAACTAGTGACCTTTTTTGTGAGTATTTATTAAAGTAATAAAGCAATAACCTTAAAGTTATGGCCTCAAAACCATTTACATACTTTAACCATTTACATACATAACCTTAAAGTTATGGCCTCAAAACCATTTACAGTTAAAGTATGTAAATACTTTTTACAAACCTTTTTTCCAAATTATATTGTTTTTTTAATACATGAGTCAGTAATATTTTTTTAAAATTTAAACATGCAAGAGTTTGAGACAAGAATTTACTTAACCCCATAGGTTAAATATCATGTATCAAAAATCAAAATACCTTTGATACACAATATAATTTAACTTTGAATATATACAGAAAGAGCCTTTTTCTGATGTTTTTAAAAGTGGATGAATCATCATCATAAGTAGAAGAATCATTAACACTGGTAAAAAATATAGAGCCTAACTATTTTCCATGCTTATATTAATAACTATTCACATCATTACTGAAGCTCATACTTTTGTAATTTAATTTGATTAGAGAGTTTATAACACTAACCTAATTATTCTGTAATAGCAATACAAAGGAAATTCAAACATATTAAGAACAATTTAACAATCAAAAAGGCTATAAAGACATGAACTTTCTCACCTCTGACCATTCAATTTGCTGATCTGGAAGTTTCATACTGTCAAAAATCCTAAAAACTACTTTAAAAACTTCCTTCCACCAACTCTTTTTGTAAGTGTGACCATAATTTTTAAGAATCTCAAACATAACTGTCAATGCCCTAAGAGTTAATATAAGCAAATGTAAAAAGCATGCAACTTTGAATATTTCTGTTTTTATTTATCATACTTTTTCTTTATAGTTTTGCTAATATTGCTGTCATTATCAATAACAATTGTCTTAAATTATGAAACCTAAAATACATTCAATGGTAAAGCCACATTTAACAGGAATTTCCTCTACTTTTTCTGTTCACCATTTTCTATTCATTATCATGCATACTAAAGGGTTATTTTTGAAAATTTAAAAAAAAACCCTATAGTGATGAAAAACAGGTTTAATAAAACAAATTAAAACAAAAAAGTTTAAAAATAAAAAGTAATAAGTAATGAAACTTTAATAAACTGTAAAAACAAAATCATTTTGTTTCAATTAACTACCTTGTTCTAACATCTAATTTGCACCTGCTAATTATGCATGACAGTTCAAATACAACAGGAAACCAACCTCTCAACCAGACTCTATCATTTTCTGAAATTACTGTATCATCACTAAACCGTTCTTTAAACATCTATTAAAAAAGTTATTCAAGAACCAAAAATTTTTGAACTTTGCTTGTGGCATAATAACAATTTGTGATATCAGAATGTTTTTACTTCTACTTTTACTTTTAAAATCAATATGAACATTTAAATATTGAATATTTGAATGTTCACAAAAAAACATCTATTTAAGTATAAGAACTATAAACCATGAATTACTAAAAAATTGACATACAAACGGATTTTCATAAACATGCTTGGAGCAGTGTCTAATCAGTCGAATAGCTTCCATACTGGTGTCCGGAAAAGCAGCATTACAAGCAAACTCAGATAAACACTTAATAGCATCTTGAAATGAGTCAACAGTAGCAGAAAAGTGACTTTCAAAGATTGATGCTAAATAAAACATCGCAATTTCAAATTTTAAATATTCAAATAAAAAACGTTTCTTAAACATTTAGAAGGCATAAAAAAAATATATTACCAGTAGTCTGAAATGCAAGCTCAACAATCCCTTCATCTAGATCTGATGCAGCTAAATGAAACACAGAAAAAACATTTTTCCATCCAGATTTTATGTTCTTTGCTTGAGAGTTTACCATTTGTGCAACGCAGCGAACAACCATATCACGAATTGTTGGAGAACTATAATCAATTACTTATAACTTAACACATAATTCTATAGTAAAATATCAGCTAAAAGAAAAACTATAAATATTAACTTATTAATTATATATAAATTACTCAAAAATCAATTTAATAATAATTTTTATGGCTTACTTATTTTTTTGCATAATATATTCAAATGGTCTCAAAAAATCTTTTTGAAAATGAAAGTTTGAGAGTTCTCCTTTTTCAAGAAACTTCATTGATAATTGTCTCAGAGAATCCACACAAAAAAATGAAACCTCTTCATTTGCATTGCAACCAACCTAAGAATAGGTTAAAGGAAAGTAATCATACAGTTTTAAAAATCTGTAGCAACTGATTATTAAACAAAAAAATATTTTACTTTATTGAAGTAATCACCCAATACAGCCCAAATTCTTGACCATTGCAACCGGATGCGTCCCATATTATAATAAGCTATTTCAATTATCTTTTGCAAACTATACATTCTAGGTTGAGCATGGTTAGATAACTCTTCCATAGATACTGCAGTAAGGCCAGTGACAAAATCAACAATAGCATCACCATCTAAGCGTATTGAACCAGTAAATATTCTATCAACAGCAACAACAACGCTCTGAGAAGATGTTTCACCCATTGATTCTTGAATGCTAGAAAGTTTCTTAGGATCCATAATACTGTTATTTTGACTTGTATTTTGATTACTCACTAGCCCTCCAACATTAACTACAGGAACATTTCCACTGCTAACATAGCGTGGTTTTATACCTGTTCCAATTAATTGAAGAAGCTCTAAATGGGAAATACATTGTAAAATCTCAAGCCATGAATGACCTAAATAGTTGCCATCAGTATATGCAACTGTTATAAGAGTTTTGATTGTATCAATATTCTTTGCACGCATCTCTGTAATAACTGCATTTGCCATAAGCATACTGAATTGACAAAGTGCTTGGATATATGCATCTCTTTCAAGCTAAAAAGTGTTAAAAATTAAGCAAATTTATTGCAAGGATTTAGCCAATATTGTTTGTTTTTTTTGTTAAAACTTGCATGATCATTTATTATTGTTGATACAATAACATTTGTATACAACCAGTTGATTGTTAAAATCCACTGTTTTCACAGGATTAATATAATTAATATAATAAATACACAGGATTAATATAATTAATAGCTAAAAATTTCCTTTTCACCTATCATTTTAGATATATGATTTAAATCAAAGCTAACTGCAAATGCTAACACATTGAATAAAAGTAATTTTAGCTAAACTATTGTATGACATACTCTAGGAATGTAACTTGTAGGTGTAGCACCATGATTTATTATTTCAGTTTATGTTAAAATATAAGTAAGAAATAACAACCTGCAACTGAAATATACAAGCAACTCTAATAGCACAATGCATGCCATCCAAACACAGAGTGATAAGATTTCCATCATCATTATCTTGTAACCCAATGCTAAATGCAGCAAGAGATGGTGTCCATGCCATCTATATTTAAAAAAAGAAAACCAACCAAGAGTTTGATGATCAGGATACATTAAATATACAAGCAATTAGATTAGATTTTATGACACTTAAATATTAATAATAATAATAAAAATAAAAAAATTCACAATATACAATATACTTTATTTAATTTGAGTGTCTGTCTGTCTGTCTGTCTGTCTGTCTGTCTGTCTGTATGTATGTAAAATCTTCTAAACAAGAGTTTTTTTAATAAGATGAAAACCTTGAACATTGGTTTAACATGTTGCAGATGTGTAGCTTGTATAAATTTTGTATGCATATCTTTCTGAGAAATGTCACGCATCATGTTTCTCACATTCTCTTCCAAACTTTCCATTTCCTGCAGGTAAAGCATTCTACGCTGTTTCTCTGTTATTAAGTCTTTTAGAGAAAGAAAAAGAGCAAGATGAAAAACCAAAAGATGAAACAGATGCAAAAGAATTTTTACATGATTACTATGAATACTTCAAATCTTTCACTTGTAAATTTTTTTACTTACATAATGTGGTTGGTCTTTGATTGGTTGCAGTTTTTTGATGATGTTTCATCTTAATTTCTCGTTCAAGGATTTCTTTATATATTCCTTCCAAGTATTCTTGAGGTAAATCTTTACCATCATTAATACCTCTGTTCATATTAATATATTGTTCTTGAGTCATCTTGCGCTTTACCTAGTGGAATAAGTGTAAAATCAAATTTTTACAAAAAATCTATTTAAAAGATTAAATAAAAGTACTGCCTTTGAAATTTAATTCTCCAAAATCAATTAATTTAAACAGTTTTTCTAATGCTATTTGCAAATATAGCACGTAGAAAGCTTTTTCAAGGCAGTATTACAAAATTAAGATTTTTAAGAAACATTCATTTTAGAAAAAACAGTAAAATGTTGAAACTTTACTTGGTTGCTATGGAGATCTGTAGTAAGCATAATAATTGAATAAGCAAGAACATAAGCAGCATCAGCACTTGCAAAAATTTCTTCACTGAAATAATAAAACATGCAATAAAATGTAGTAAAGCTAGATATAAATAAATCCAGAATTCAATTTTTTCATGGTTTGAAAATTTTACTAAGAATTTTACAAATCCTTTTCTGCACTTTTACAGTAATGACCTTTTAAAAAGCAAACGTACATGAATTGCTATAAAAGCAAATGTACATGAATTGCTATAAACTTTTAAAATTGCAAATAATTTTAAAACAAAAAAGAAAATTTTTTGAAACATTAACTTGAAGTCATTTCCACAATTCTTCAAAAACACTTCTTAGATTACCTTCATGTTACTTGAAAAATTGTTTTATCAATAATTGGTGATACTGAACTGCATACCACATTTTGATACTGAACTGCATACCAATTGGTGATACTGAACTGCATACCAATTTTTTAAAAACTTTGTTTAAAATAAATAGCAAAACTTTTGTATAACTTTGTCTCTTATTTCAGTCTTTTTCATTTTATTTGGAAGTTGTACATATGTGATTTGTTGCTATTTATGAGCCAATTTAACAAATAAATTGAATATTAATAATACCTATTGAAATGTATACTAGCATAACAGCTTACCTAGGATTACATACACAATATCTACTAGCAAACTTTTCCATAAGTCTGTCAATTTTTTGTGCTTCACCAGGAAGTCGAAAATTTTCCAAAAATAACCTCAATGCTGATACAAAATCTTTGTTTTCAAAATTCATCAAATCAACGTAGGAATACATGACTTCTTTACCATATCTGAATATGAGTATGACAAAAGACTATGCAATACAACAGAATATATAAAAATGCTAATGTAAAGTCATATTCCTGTAAAAAAAATACTGATATACTGATAAATGTCCAAAAAATTAACTTTTTAAAGAAATTAACAAACCAAGACATAATAACAAAATTTGTTTAACTACTTAACATAGTATCTGACAGTGGTTAACATAGTTATACAGTGGTAACATAGTTATTGTATAATTACATTGCTTATTACAATGAAGTAGTTAAAAAGAAAAAGTTTTTTGCATCATAACTATGGATTCTGAATCAGAATGCATAAATATTGATTTAGGCGACTGATCATATATGTAAACCAGGCTTATGTAAATCATACCTAATTTTATATTTCATTACTTATTTACTTGGTGGACTTTACTGGCTTGGTTTTTATCATAATTTTTCTAAATCTTTTAAAATACTGAAAATCAAATAGACTATACAGTTAATTACATAATTAACATCAAATTTAACTATGCAGTTGACTATATATGGTTAAATATACAGTCAAATATGAGATAATGTTAACTCAATTTGCTAATTAGAATAGCAGGGATTTCACAATTACATTTTTATCTTAATTTGGTTAGCTATATTTTATTACTGTTTATTACTGACTTCATAAATTTTATCTAATGTTATATCATTTCATTTAAAGATAAACTTTATATTACATAGACCTTATGTACATACTAGTGACATACAATTTGAATCAATTAGCTGTTGGTTATATTTTGATATACTTAACCACTTTTCATGAATGTAAATAAAATATTTAATTAGCTTAACATATGTGAATTAGACTTTATCATTTGAAGAGAAGTAATTTTTTTTCCCCTAAGAGCATATTTTCAGGGTAACATTATTTAATTACAATTTTGTATGTGTATAAACTTCTTTCAAAGTTATGAAATAAGAATTATAAACAGATCTAAGAAAAAAGCAAATTCAACATACTCTGAGAAATCACCAAGTAGTTCACCAATTTGTGTCTAAAAATATATAATAAGTTATGTAAAGATATTTTAATAAAAGAACATTATAGATGTAACACAGTTTGACCATTGTAAATATAGTAAATTATGTAAAGATATAGTTCAACTTGACCATTGTAGATAATCTATGGTAGGCAACTCAATTTATATCATTGTCTTTTGTCCGATAGTGCTAAAAATACTCATTTAATCTTTTAAAGATGACATTATTTTGCATCTACAGAAACTGATACTATGATATCAATATAAAAATTGGAGAAAATAGCTTAAAAAGGAATTTACACTTGCCCATTTGGCAACAAAAACAGGAAAGGAATTATTTTTATGAAAAATAAAAACAAAAAAATAGCAGTTTTATCTATCTTCAATAGAAAAACTTATTTTCTATCAATACAGAAGTCTTTTAAAAACGAAATGAAAAAAGTTAAAGA